>NW_024739403.1:11374054-11384241 GCF_018991925.1 Homarus americanus
TTATAACAACCAAGACTATGATTATAACAAGCACGACTATGATTATAACAACCACGACTCTGATTATTACAACCACGACCATGATTATAACACCCACGACCATGATTATAACAACCACAACTATGATTATACACTCATGACCATGATTATAACAACCACGACTAAGATTATAACTCTCACGACCATGATTATAACAACCACGACTATGATTATAACAACCAAGTCAATGATTATAACAACCACGACCATGATTATAACAACCACGACTATGATTATAGCAACCGACCATGTTTATAACAACGCGACCATGATTATAACAACCGACCGTGATTACAACAACCCACGACCATGATTATAAGAACCGGCCGCGGTGCATAACAACCACGACCAAGATTATAACAACCACGATCATGAATATAACAACCACGACCATGATTATAACAACCACGACCATGATTATAACAACCACGACCATGATTATAGCAACCACGACCATGATTATAACAACCACGACTATGATTATAACAACCACGACCATGATTATAACAATCACGACCATGATTATAACAACCACGACTATGATCATAACCGCGCAAATGATCATAATTACCACGACTATGATTATAACAACCACGAAGATGATTATAACACCCACAACCATGATTATAACAATACGGCCATGATCATAAGCACGATATGATTAACAACCACGACGATGATTATAACAACCACGACCATGATTATAAGAACTAAGACCATTATCATAACCACGACCATGATTATAACAACCACGACTATGATTATAACATCCACGACCATGATTATAAGAACCACAACCATGATTTTAACAACCAAGACTATGATTATAACAAGCACGACTATGATTATAACAACCACGACTATGATTATTACAACCACGACCATGATTATAACACCCACGACCATGATTATAACAACCACAACTATGATTATAACACTCACGAGCATGATTATAACAACCACGACTAAGATTATAACGCTCACGACCATGATTATAACACCCACGACTATGATTATAACAACCAAGTTAATGATTATAACACCCTCGACCATGATTATAACAACCACGACCATGATTATAACTACCACGACCATGATTATAACAACCAAAACTATGATTATAACAACCACGACTATGATTATAACACCCACGACCATGATTATAACAACTACGACCATGATCATAACCACGACCATGATTATAACAACCTCGACCATGATTATAACAACCACGACTATGATTGTTACAACCCCGACTATGATTATAACACCCACGACCATGATTATAACAACCACAACTATGATTATAACACTCAAGACCATGATTATAACAACCACGACTAAGATTATAACACTCACGACCATGATTATAACAACCACGACTATGATTATAATAGCCAAGTCCATGATTATAACACCATCGACCATGATTATAACAACTATGACTATGATTATAACACTCACGACAATGTTTATAACAACCACGACGATGATTATAACACCCACGACCATGATTATAACAACTAAGACCATGATCATAACCACGACCATGATTATAACAACCACGACTATGATTGTAACAACCACGACCATGATTATAACAACTACCACCATGATCATAACCACGACCATGATTATAACAACCACGACCATGATTATAACAACCACGACTATGATTTTAATAAACACGACCATGATTATAACAACCACGACTATGATTATAGCAACCACAACCATGATTATAACACCCACGACCATGATTATAACAACTACGACTATGATTATAACACTCACGACCAAGATTATAACAACCACGATCATGAATATAACAACCACGACAATTATTATAAAAACCACGACCATGATTGAACAACCACAACTATAATTATTACAACCACAACTATGATTATAACATACACGACCATGATTATAATAACCACAACCATGATTACAACAACCACGACCATGATTATAACAACCACGACCGTGATTATAGCAATCACGACCATAATTATAACAACCACGACCATGATTATAACAACCACTACCATGATTATAACAACCACGACCATGATTATAACAACCACAACTATGATCACAACCACGACAATGATCGTAACTACCACGACTATGATTATAACAACCACAAAAATGATTATAACACCCACAACCATGATTACAACAACTACGGCTATGATCATAACCACGACCATGATTATAACAGCCACTACCATGAGTGTAACAACCACGACCATGATTATAACAACCACGACCACGATTATAAAAACCACGACTATGATTATAACACCCACGACTATGATTATAACAACCACGACCTGATTATAACAACCACGACCATGATTATAACAACCAAGAATATGATTATAACAACCACGACTATGATTATAACACCCACGACCATGATTATTACAACTACGACCATGATCATAACAACAACAACTATGATTATAACAATGACGACCATGATTATAACAACCACGAATATGATTATAACAACGAAGACCATGATTATAACATCCACGACCCTCATTGTAACAACCAAGACCATGATTATAATACCCTCGACCATGATTATAACAACCACGACTATGATTATAACACTCATGACCATGATTATAACAACCACGACTATGATTATAACAACCACGACCATGATTATAACAACCACGACTATGATTATAGCAACCACGACCATGATTATAACAACCACGACCAAGATTATAACAACCACGACCATGATTACAACAACCACAACCATGATTATTAGAACAACGACCATGATTATAACAACCACGACCAAGATTATAACAACCACGATCATGAATATATCAACCACGACCATGATTATAACAACCAAGAATATGATTATAACAACCACGACTATGATTATAACACCCACGACCATGATTATTACAACTACGACCATGATCATAACCCCGACCATGATTATAACAACCACGACCATGATTATAACAACCACAACTATGATTATAACAACGACGACCATGATTATAACAACCACGACTATGATTATAACAACGAAGACCATGATTATAACATCCACGACCCTGATTGTAACAACCAAGACCATGATTATAATACCCTCGACCATGATTATAGCAACCACGACTATGATTATAACACTCATGACCATGATTATAACAACCACGACTATGATTATAACAACCACGACCATGATTATAACAACCACGACTATGATTATAGCAACCACGACCATGATTATAACAACCACGACCAAGATTATAACAACGACGACCATGATTACAACAACAACCATGATTATTAGAACAACGACCATGATTTATAACAACCACGACCAAGATTATAACAACCACGATATAATCCACGACCATGATTATTGATTATAGTAAACCACGACCATGATTATAACAACCACGACTATGATTATAACAACCACGACCATGATTATAACAACCACGACCATGATTATAACAACCACGACTATGATCATAACCGCGCAAATGATCATAATTACCACGACTATGATTATAACAACCACGACGATGATTATAACACCCACAACCATGATTATAACAACTACAGCCATGATCATAAGCACGACCATGATTATAACAACCACGACTATGAGTGTAACAACCACGACCATGATTATAACAACCACGACCACGATTATAACAACCACGACTATGATTATAACAACCACGACTATGATTATAACAACCACGACCATGATTATAACAACCACAACCATGATTATAACAACCAAGACTATGATTATAACAAGCACGACTATGATTATAACAACCACGACTCTGATTATTACAACCACGACCATGATTATAACACCCACGACCATGATTATAACAACCACAACTATGATTATACACTCATGACCATGATTATAACAACCACGACTAAGATTATAACTCTCACGACCATGATTATAACAACCACGACTATGATTATAACAACCAAGTCAATGATTATAACACCCTCGACCATGATTATAACAACCACGACTATGATTATAACACTGACAACCATGTTTATAACAACCACGACGATGATTATAACACCCACGACCATGATTATAAGAACTAGGACCATTATCATAACCACGACCATGATTATAACAACCATGACTATGATTGTAACAACCAAGACCATGATTATAACAACCACGACCATGATTATAACAACCACGACTATGATTATAACAACCAAGACTATGATTATAACAACCACGACTATGATTATATTAAGCACAACTATGATTATAACAACTAAGACCATGATCATAACCACGACTATGACTATAGCAACCACGATTATGATTGTAACATCCACGACCATGATTATAACAACGACGACCATGATTATAACAACCACGGCCATAATTATAACAACCACGACCATGATTATAACAACCACGAATATGATTATGACAACCACGACCATGATTATAACAACCACGACATGATTATAACAACCACGACTATGATTATAACAACCACGACCATGACTATAACAACCACGATCATGAATATAACAACCACGACCATGATTATAACAACCACGACTATGATTATAACAACCACGACCATGATTATAACAACCACGACTATGATTATAACAACCACGACCATGACTATAACAACCACGATCATGAATATAACAACCACGACAATTATTATAAAAACCACGACAATTATTATAAAAACCACGACCGTGATTATAAAAACCACAACTATGATTATAACTACCACAAATGTGATTATAACACCCACGGCCATGATTATAACAACCACGACCACAATTATAACAAACACGACCATGATTATAACAACAACGACCATGATTATAACAACCACGACCATGATTATAACAACCACGACTATGATTATAACAACCACGACCATGATTATAACAACCACGACCATGATTATAACAACCACGACTATGATCATAACCACGACAATGATCATAACAACCACGAATATGATTATAACAACTACGACGATGATTATAACACCCACAACCACGATTACAACAACTACGGCCATGATCATAACCACGACCATGATTATAACAACCACGACTATGAGTGTAACAACCACGACCATGATTATAACAACCACGACCACGATTATAACAACCACGACTATGATTATAACAACCACGACTATGATTATAACAACTACGACCATGATTATAACTACCACGACCATGATTATAACAACCAAGACTATGATTATAACAACCACGACTATGATTATAACACCCACGACCATTATTATAACAACTACGACCATGATCATAACCACGACCATGATTATAACAACCACGACCATGATTATAACAACCACGACTATGATTATAACAATCACGACCATGATTATAACAACCACGACTCTGATTATATCGACCACGACCATGATTATAACAACCACGACCATGATTATAACAACCACGACTATGATTATAACACTCACGACCAAGATTATAACAACCACGATCATGAATATAACAACCACGACAATTATTATAAAAACCACGACCATGATTATAACAACCACAATAATGATTATTACAACCACAACTATGATTATAACACCCACGACCATGATTATAATAACCACGACCATGATTACAACAACCACGACCATGATTATAACAACCACGACCATGATTATAACAATCACGACTATGATTATAACAACCACGACTATGATTATAACAACCACAACCATGATTATAACTACCACGACCATGGTTATAACAACCAAGACTATGATTATAACAACCACGACTATGATTATAACACCCGACCATGATTATAACAACCGACCATGATCATGACCACGACCATGATTATAACAACCACGACTATGATTATAACAACATGATTATAACACCCACGACCATGATTATAACAACTCCGACCATGATCATAACCACGACCATGATTATAACAACCAAGACTATGATTATAACAACCACGACTATGATTATAACACCCGACCATGATTATAACAACTACGACCATGATCATAACCACGACCATGATTATAACAACTACGACCATGATCATAACCACGACCATGATTATAAAAACCACGACCATGATTATAACAACCACAACTATGATTATTACAACCACAACTATGATTATAACACCCACGACCATGATTATAACAACCACTACCATGATTATAACAACCACGACCATGATTATAACAACCACGACTATGATCATAACC
Source organism: Homarus americanus (assembly GCF_018991925.1). NCBI lineage: Eukaryota > Metazoa > Arthropoda > Malacostraca > Decapoda > Nephropidae > Homarus > Homarus americanus. Next base: position 11,380,378 of record NW_024739403.1, read on the forward strand.
ACGACAATGATCGTAACAACCACGACTATGATTATAACAACCACGACAATGATTATAACACCCACAACCATAATTACAACAACTACGACCATGATCATAACTACGACCAGGATTATAACAGCCTCGACCATGATTATAACAAACACGACCATGATTATAACAACCACGACCACGATTATAAAAACCACGACTATGATTATAACAACCACGACTATGATTATAACAATCACGACCATGATTATAACTACCACGACCATGATCATAACAACCAACACTATGATTATAACAACCACGACTATGATTATATCACCCACGACCATGATTATAACAACTACGACCATGATCATAACCCCGACCATGATTATAACAACCACGACCATGATTATAACAACCACAATTATGATTATAACAACAACGACCATGATTATAACAACCACGACTATGATTATAACAACGACGACCATGATTATAACAACCACGACCATGATTATAACAACCAAGACCATGATTATAATACCCTCGACCATGATTATAACAACCACGACTATGATTATAACACTCACGACCATGATTATAACAACCACGACTATGATTATATCAACCACGACCATGATTATAACAACCACGACTATGATTATAGCAACCACGACCATGATTATAACACCTACGACCATGATTATAACACTGACGACCATGATTATAACAATCACGACTATGATTATAACACCCACGACCATGATTATAAATACCACGACAGTGATTATAACAACCTCGACCATGATTATTACAACCACGACTATGATTAGAACAACCACGACAATGATTATAACACCCACGACCATGATTATAACAACTACGACTATGATCATAACCACAACCATGATTATAACAACCACGACTATGATTGTAACAACCACGACTATGATTATAACTCTCACGACCATGATTATAACAACCACGACTATGATTATAACACCCTCGACCATGATTATAACAACCACGACTATGATTATAACACCCACGCCCATGATTATACCAACCACGACTATGATTATCTCATATACATAGGAATAGCCATGTGTCTGTGTGTGTCTGTTCTGGGCAGCCGATATGGCACATCGTTTTTCATCAAAGTTGATGGAAAAATCGCAAAAAATTCGTATAGTGGAACAAACCTGGTCCCATGTCGAAGGTTTCTTTAGGAAGGCATTGATTAACCATTTTATTTACGCTGGAAAACTATGTCACTGTACGCTGCCAGCCTTCCGGCGGTTGGCGCTAGCCAAGCCCGAGCGTTTGAACTTTCACGCTTTGGTAAACTGTACCACCAGACTCGCCTCCGGGCACGAAATGCCCACGATCACTTGTACTTTTTAATATGTTAGATGCGCATGCAAATTTTGATATTGTGGATACGCTTTTGAGTGATCACTTTGCAATTAAAGTGAAGCTTCATTTGAAAAAATATATTTTGTGTTAACAATAGGAAAAGGTATACAATAACAGTATGCCAACAGTGAATTTGTAGCAAATGTCGGCGAGTGGTATAAAGAGTATCCCCCTGTACAAAAAGCTTGGAATTTAAGATGAAAACATATTTTATGATGATTTGTTAGGAGTGATTGATTCCATTTTGAATAAGCCAAGGAAACAGTGTGGAAATACCACAAAACCTAAGCCTAGGTATTATAAAGATACGATTGGAAAGGGATGGAATAATTTACTGAGAAAATGTCATAGTAAGTGGAGTGAAAATCCTAGCAATGAAAAAACCCGGGAAACTCTGATTGAAGTGGCAGAGTGTACAACAGAGGTAAATCGGAAAGCCAGGAGTATGTATTGGAGTCGGGTTTTTTGAGAGATCGCTCAATCAAAATCTTTGAATCAGGTTTGGGATGGTGTGAATAGGGTAAGAGGAGTCAAGAAGAAATTTAATGTTCATCCCAATCCAAACGCCAAAGCTAATGAACTAATGAATAAGTGGGCGTATGCATCTAATTATGAGTGTCTCCCAAGTATTGTTCAGATTTGCTTGAGGAATTCAAGATCTATGAGGCGAAGGTTGGTGAATATCCAAAGAACTGTAAGTGAGGAACCTGTGTTCCTTTTATTAAGGATGAAATTCTGAATGCTGTAAAGAAAGGGAAGTCTAGTGCTCCTGTCAGGGATGGTCTAACCTATGATGTTATAAATCATCTTATAAGTATGGAGGACAACCCAATTCTAGATCTCTTTAAGTTGTCATTTGAAAATGTAAGACTGCCAGTGAAATGGAAAATGGCACTCATTGTTCCTGTGCCTAAGGGCGATAATGATTATAGACCCCATATCCTTAACATCTTGTCTATCTAAAATGATGGATCGAATGATATTAAATAGATTATTGTATAAAATTGATGGTCTCTTGTCTAGTAATTTGTTTGGATTTTTAAAGGGTAAAAGCAATACAGATTGTTTGATGTTACGACCGTCTCGTATTTTTCTATTTTTTTTTTATATAACATGCTTCCATGTTCCATATTATTCCTGTAATGATGTGTTGTATTTACTATTATACAATCTAGTCACCTTAACCCTGTGCTGTTAAGGTTTTAACTGTTATTATTTGTTCAAACCCATTTTGTATTGTAACCAGTATTCTTTGTTCTCTAACGACCATCTGCATCGTTAAACGACCCACCGGCGGGTCGCGTGGCGGGAGCCGACCTTATATATAGGACCCACCAACTGACGGAGTCAGTTCAGTCCTCTTGTCATACAGTCCAAATCCTTTGAGTGACCTAATTTATTTGTGTTGTTCCTGTCGCCACCAATGTGGTATATCTATGTGAGTATTTATGTCTCTATTTATGTCCATCAGTATTTGCTTAGATTCATTTAAGTATTTCAGTGTTGTTTTCACGTTCGTTAATTTCAGTGTTAGTTTTTATATGTTTATGCAGTGTTAACGTAATCCAATGCTTTATTTTTATTCTTTTGATGTTTCGATGTTTAGTATCATTTGTGTCTTAAAAGTTTCGATGGTGAATCAATTTGTTGTGACAGCTTACGAGGCTCTTTATTGTGTTAATATTTAATTAATTAAATTCTTAAGGGTTTACTTTATCTATTTTTATTCCCTTTTAATTTACTTCACATTTTTGTTTGGTTACGCCTAGAACCTGGATATTTAAGTAAATTAAGAGACGGCGTAACAGAAATTATTGATGTGGATTACGGGAATTGCCCTTTAACAGAAAAAGCAGTGTCACAGGTTTTAAGATGTTAAATCAGAAAAAAAAATTAAGTTGTTTTGGTGGCGTTCGCCCAGCCCTATGGCACTATCTTCTTATGGACAAAATATTGATTACGGAATTGGGGCAGGTGCAATAATCATTTATGCTGATGACATTCTGATCCAATCGCCAGAACAGAGAGGAATATCCTGTCTAGAGATGGTGATGGCTGCAGTATCTTTGTCTGGGACTGAATTGGTCATTAATGTCAGCTCTAAAATTTCAGTCGGGGAGCAGTAAGTGGAACAGAATTTTGGCTAAATGGAATAAAATTGAAAAAGAAGTATCCAGTTACAAATATCTGAGAATGTTTGTGGGTTATGGCTTAAATAATCATTGAGATCAAAATTATACATATTAAAAATATGTGTGATAAGGCTAAAATCTCTTGAAGGATTTTATTAAAATATAAGGAAATGAATAGTTGATGTATGGGTTTTAATCTGTGGTACAATTCAGATACATCATTATTCAGCTCCAGGTTCTATTTGGAAGGAAAAAAGATCTTAGGCCATTAAGAACATTGAATGAAGCAATGAGTTGAAATATTAAAGGGACAGCAAGAATAGAGGATATGAGGATGGAGCTA
>NW_024739403.1:11384341-11437712 GCF_018991925.1 Homarus americanus
GTAGTTACGCATTGGTTGCAGTGGTGGTGGCTGAACGGAGATAATGCGGCGAGTGCTGGTGGTGTTGGTGGTACTGGAGATAATGGAGTGTGGTGCTGGTGGTATTGTACGGAGATAATGTGTGAGTGCTGGTGGTGGTGGTTGTACTGAGATAATGCGTGAGTGTTGGTGGTGGTGGTGGCTGTAACCGAGATAATGTGAGTATGGTGGTATACAAAATGGAGATAATGTGTGAGTTAGCAGGTGGTGGTTGTAACGAGATAATGTGTGGTGCGGGGTGGTGGTTGTACTGAGATAATGTGTGAGTGTTGGTGGTGGTGGTTGCACTGAGATAATGTGTGAGTGTTGGTGGTGGTGGGTTGTACGGAGATAATGTGTGAGTGTTGGTGGTGGTGGTGGGTAATGGGAGATAATGTGTGTGAGTGTTGGGGTGGTGGTGGTGGTTGCATGAGACAATGTGAGTAGTTGCTGGTGGTGGTTGTACGGAGACAATGTGTGAGGTTGGTGGTGGTGGCTGTACTGAGATAATGCGTGAGTGTTGGTGGTGAGGTTGTACGGAGATAATGTCTGAGCGTTGGTGGTGGCTGTACTGGAGATAATGTGTGAGCGGTGGTGGTGGTGGTTGAAACGGAGATAATGTGTGGTGTTGGTGGTGGTGGTTGTACTGAGATAATGTGTGAGTGTTGGGTGGTGGTGGTTGTACTGAGATAATGTGTGAGTGTTGGTGGTGGTGGTTGGTACTGGAGATAATGTGAGCATTGGTGGTGGTGGTGGTGGTTGTACTGAGATAAATGCATGATAAAAGCCTGAATAATGTGAGTGGTGGTGGTGGTTGTACTGAGATAATGTGTGAGTGTTGGTGGTGGTGGTACTGAGATAATGTGAGTGTTGGTGGTGGTGGTTGCACGAGATAATGTGAGCGTTGGTGGTGGTGGTGGTTGCACTGAGATAATGTGAGTGTTGGTGGTGGTGGTTGGCATGGAGACAATGTGATGAGTGTGGTGGTGGCTGAACGGAGATAATGTGTGAGTGTTGGTGGTGGTGGTGGCTGGTACTGAGATAATGTGTGAGTGCTGGTGGTGGTGGCGGTACTGGAGATAATGTGAGTGTTGGTGGTGGTGGTTGCAATGGAGATAATGTGTGAGTGTTGTGGTGGTGGTGTGTACTGATAATGTGTGAGTGTTGGTGTGGTGGTGGTTGTACGGAGATAATGTGTGAGTGTTGGTGGTGGTGGTGGCTAATGGAGATAATGTGTGAGTGGTGGTGGTGGTGGTACTGAGATAATGTGTGAGTGTTGGTGGTGGTGGTTGTACTGATAATGTGTGAGTGTTGGTGGTGGTGGTGGTGGTGGATGGTGAGATAATATGTGAGTGTTGGTGGTGGTACTGGTTGTACGGAGATAATGTGAGTGTTGGTGGTGGTGGTTGTACTGAGATAATGTGTGAGTGTTGGTGGTCGTTGTTGTACTGAGAATGTGTGTGAGGATGGTGGTGGTGGTGGTTGGTACTGAGATAACGTGTGAGTGTTGGTGGTGAGTTGTTGCACGGAGATAATGTGTGAGCTGGTGTGGTGGTGGTGGTGGCTTGTACTGAGATAATGTGTGAGTGTTGGTGGTGGTGGCTGTACTGAGATAATGTGTGAGGTTGCGGTGGTGGTTGGTATTGAGATAATGTGTGAGTGGTGGGTGGTGTGTGGTTGTACTGAGATAATGTGAGTGTTGGTGGTGGTGGCTGAGATAATGTGAGTGGTGGTGGTGGTTGTACTGAGACAATGTGTGAGTATTGGTGGTGGTGGTGGTTGTACGGAGATAATGTGTGAGTGTTGGTGGTGGTTGGTACAGATAATGTGTGAGTGTTGGTGTGGTGGTGGTTGTGCCTGAGATAATGTGAGTGTTGGTGGTGGTTAATAGAGACAAGGTGAGTGTGGTGGTTGTACTGAGATAATGTGTGAGGTTGGTGGTGGTGGAGGTGGTTGTACTGAGATAATGTGAGAGTGTTGGTGGTATGTACTGGAGATAATGTGTGAGTGTTGGTGGTAACACTGGAGATATCAGGTGAGTGCTGGTGGTATTGCACTGAGATAACAATGCGAGTGGTGGTGGTGGTGCTGTAACGAGATAATGTGGGAGAGGTGGTGGTGGTGGTGGTTGTACTGAGATAATGTGTGTGAGTGCTGGTGGTGGTGGTGGTTGTACTGAGATATTGTGAGTGCTGGTGGTGGTGGTGGTGTAATGGAGATAATGTGTGAGTGTTGGTGGTGGTTGCTGTACTGGAGAGGTGAGTAAGCTGGTGGTGGTGGTGGTGGTTGTACTGAGAAATTGTGAGTATTGGTGGTGGTGGTTTTACGGAGATAATGTGAGTTGGTGGTAGGTGGTGGTGGTGGTGGTGGCTGGGTACTGGAGATAATGTGAGTGTTGTGGTGGTGGTCAGACAATGTGAGTGTTGGTGGTGGTGGATGTGCACTGGAGATAATGTGTGGGAGTGTTGGTGGTGGAGGTGGCTTGTAATGAGACACGTGTGAGTGTTGGTGGATGGTGGCGCGGGTGGTGGCGTGGGTGGTGGGGTTGTACTGGAGATAATGTGAGTGTTGGTGGTGGTGGTGGCAGACAATGTGAGGGTGGTGGTGGTGGTGGTGGTTGTACTGAGATAATGTGTGAGTGTTGGTGGTGGTGGGTGTGTTACTGAGATAATGTGTGAGTGTTGGTGGTGGTGGCTGTACCAAGAAAATGTGTGAGTAAGCGGTGGTGGTTGCTGAGATAATGTGTGAGTGGTGGGTGGTGGTGATTGTAATGGAGATAATGTGTGAGTGTTGGTGGTGGTGGTTGTACTGAGATACTTGTGAGTATGCTGGTGGTTGTACTGAGATAATGTGTGAGTGTTGGTGGGTAGTGGGTTGCAATGGAGACATGTGAGTGGTGGTGGTGGTTGCACGGAGACAATGTGTGAGAGTTGGTGGTGGTGGTTACACGGAGATAATGTGTGAGTGCAGGTGGTGGGCCTGGAGAATTACGTGAGTGTTGGTGGTGGTTGCACGGAGAATGTGTGATGTTGGTGGTGGTGGTGGATTGTACCGAGATATTGTGTGAGCATTGGTATGGTGGTGGTTTTACGGAGATAATACGTGAGGTTGGTGGTGGTGGTTGGGTACTGAGATATTGAGTGTGGTGAAGGGGTGTGGTGGTTGTACTGGAGATAATGTGTGAGTGGCTGTGGTGGCTGGGTAACTGAGACAATGTGTGAGTGCTGGTGGTGGTGGTGGTGGTGCTGTACTGAGATAATGTGTGAGAGTGCTGTGGTGGTGGTTGTACTGAGATAATGTGTGAGTGTTGGTGGTGGTGGTGGATGTACAGATAATGTTGGAGTGTTGGTGGTGGTTGTAATGAGACAATGTGAGTGTTGGTGGTGGTGGTGGTAGTGGGTGGTGGTGGGTGGAGGTGGTGGTGGTTGTACTGAGATACGTGAGTGTTGGTGGCTGGTGGTGGTGGTGGTGGTGGTGGTGGTGGTGGTGGTGGTGGTGGTTGCTACTGGAGATAACGTGTGGAGTGCTGGTGGTGGCTGGAACGCAAGATAACGTGAGTGTTGGTGGTGGTGGTGGTGGTATTGAACGAATGTGGAGTGTTGGTGAAGTGGTGTTGGTGGTGGCTGGTACTGAGAAATGTGTGAGTGTTGGTAGGGTGGCCTGAGATAACGTGAGTGGGTGGTGGTGGTGATTGTACGGAGATAATGTGTGTGGTGGTGGTGGTGGTGGTTGTACTGAGAAAAATGTGTGTGTTGGTGGTGGTTGCCTGGAGATAATGTGTGAGTGGTGGTGGTGGTGATTGTACTGAGATAATGTGTGAGTGTTGGTGGTGGTGGTGGAGTACTGAGAAACGTGAGTCTTGGTGGTGGTTGCTCGTGGAGATAATGTGTGAGTGGTGGTGGTGTGGTGGGATGAGATAATTGTGTGAGTGGTGGTGGTGGTGGTGGTTGTAATGAGATAATGTGTGTGAGTGTTGGTGGTGGCTGTACTGAGATAATTGAGAGTGCTGGTGGTGGTTGCACTGGAGATAATGTGAGTGCTGGTGTTGGTGGTCAACTGAGATAACGTGAGTGTTGGTGGCAGTGGTGGCTGAATTGAGATAAAGGGAGCGGTTGGTGGTGGTGGCTGTGCGAGACAATGTGAGCAAGCTGGTGGTGGTGGTGCTGGAACTGAGATAATGAGTGTTGGTGGTGGTGGTTGTACCGAGATAATGTGTGAGTGAGTCGGTGGTGGTGGTTGTACTGAGATAATGTGAGCGTTGGTGGTGGTGGCTACTGAGATATTGTGTGAGTGTTGGTGGTGGTGGTGGTGGTTGTACCTGAGATAATGTGAGTGTTGGAGGTGTGATTATAACGGAGATAAGTGTGGAGTGCTTGGTGGTGGTGGTGGCTGCACTGAGATAATGTGTGAGTGTTGGTGTGTGGCAGGAATGTGAGTGCTGGTGTGGTCAGGAGATAATGAGCAGAGTGTTGGTGGTGGTGGCGGCTGGGTAACGGAGATAATGTGAGTGTTGGTGGTGGTGGTGGGCGTAACTGAGATACGTGAAAGTGTTGGTGACGGTGGTGGTGGTGGACTGAGATAATGTGTGAGTGTTGGTGTGTGATGGTGGCTGTACTGAGATAATGCGTGTGTAGCAGCGGTGGTGGTTGCACGGAGACAATGTAAGTGCTGGTGGTGGGTGTCGGACGCGTGAGTGCTGGTGGTGGTAGGTCACCGGAGACAATGTGTGAGTGCTGCGGTGGTGGCTGTACGATAATGTGAGCGTTGTTGGTGGTGGCTGTACCGAGATAATGTGTGAGTGTTGGTGGTGGTGGGTGGGTTGTACCGATAATGTGAGTGTTGTGGTGGGTGGTTATACTGAGATAATGTGAGGCAGTGGTGGTGGCTGGACTGAGATAATGTGTGAGCCGTAGGCGGTGGTTGTACCAGATAATGACTGGTGGCAGGTATTGTACTGGAGATAATGTGGAGTGGTGTGGCGGTTGTAACGAGACAATGTGCGGTGGTTGCAGGTGTACCGAGATAATGTGTGAGTGTTGGTGTGGTTGTACTGGAGATAATGTGGAGTGTTGTTGGTGGTGGTGGTTTACCTGAGATAATGTGTGTGGTGGTTGGCGGTAACGGAGATAATGTGAGTGTTGCGGTGGGGTTGGGTACTGAGATAATGTGAGTTGGCGGTGGACGATATAATGTGTGACTGCTGTGGTGGTTGTAATGAGATAATGTGTGTGAGAGCTGGTGGTGGTGGTGCAGTTGTACTGAGATAATGTGGAGTGTTGGTGGTGGGGGGAAGGCCTGTACTGAGATAATGTGGAGTGTTGGTGGTGGTGGCTAACGGAGAACGCAGGGGTGGGGTGGTTGAAAGGAGATAATGTGTGAGTGTTGGTGGTGGTAGTGGTTGTACTGAGATTTGTGTGAGTGTTGGTGGTGGTGGTGGGCTCGACTGAGATGAATATGCTGAGTGGTGGCAAGCCAGGTGATGGGTGGCTGTACGGAGATAACGTGAGCATGTTGTGGTGGCATACCGAGATAATGTAGCGTTGGTGGTGGTGGTTGTACTGAGATAATGTGTGGCGTTGGGTGCACTGAGATAACGTGTGAGTGTTGCGGTGGTTGTACGGAGATAAATTGTGTGAGTGGGTGGTGGTGGTTGTACTGAGATAATGTGTGAGCGTTGTTGGTGGTGGTTGTACTGAGATAATGTGAGTGTTGGTGGTGGTGCTGTACTGAGACAATGTGTGAGTGTTGGTGGTGGTTGGTACCAGATAATTGTGAGTGTTGGTGTTGCGGTGGTTGTACCGATAACAAAGAGCCAGGTGGTTGTGCTGAGATATTGCGTGAGTGTTGGTGTGGTTGTACTGAGATAATGTGAGTGTTGGTGGTGGTGGTTGTACTGAGATGAATGGAGATAAAGGCGGTAGGGTGCAATTGAGATAATGTGTGAGGCGGTGGTGGTGGGTGGTGGGCGGAAAAAATGTGTGAGTGTTGGTGGTGGTGGTGGTTGCACCGAGATAATGTGCAAGCTGGTGGTGGTGATTGGTACTGAGATAATGTGTGAGTGCTGGTGGGTGGGTACTGAACGGAGATAACGTGAGCGTTGTTGGTGGTGGTTGGAACGGAGATAATGTGTGAGTGCTGGTGGTGGTGTCGTAACTGAGATAATGTGAGGTGCAGTGGGTGGTGGTTGTACTGAGATAATGCGTGAGTGTTGTGGTGTGGTGGCTTGAACGAGATAATGTGAGTGCTGGTGGTGGTGGCTGGTACTGGAGATAATGTGTGAGTGTTGGTGGTGGTGGTTGTACTGAGATATTGTGAGCTGGTGGTGTGGTGGTTGTACTGAGATAATGTGAGTGTTTGTGGTTGTACTGATATTGTGTGAAGTGCTGGTGGTGGTGGTGGGGTTGCACTGACAATGTTGGTGGTGGTGGTTGTACGGATAATGTGTGAGTGTTGGTGGTGGTGGTTGCACGGAGATAATGTGTGAGCGTTGGTGGTGGTGGGGTTGTACTGAGATAATGTGTGAGGCTGGTGGTGGAGGTTGTCACCTGAGATAATGTGTGAGTGCTGGTGGTGATTGCACGGAGATAATGTGTGAGTGTTGGCAGGTATTGTCGAGATAATGTGCGAGTGCTGGTGGTGGTGAATGTACTGAGATAATGTGAGTGTTGGTGGTGGTGGTGGCTGTACGGAGAAAAATGCTGGCGGAGCGTGGCGTACCGATATTGTGGAGTGCTGGTGGTGGTGGTGGCTGACTGAGATAATGTGTGAGTGTTGTTGGTAGTGGTGGTTGTACTGAGATAATGTGTGAGTGTTGGTGGTGGTGGCTGTCGAGAGACAGGTGAGTGCTGGTGGTGGTGGTGTACTGGATAATGTGTGAGTGTTGGTGGTGGTGGTGGGTTGGTACTGCGAGAAAGTGTGAGTGTTGGCGGTGGAATGAGCAATGTGTGAGTGTTGGTGGTGGAGGTGGTTGCAATAGATAATGTGTGAGTGCTGGTGGTGGTTAAACTGAGATAATGTGTGAGTGCTGGGTGGTGGTGGTTGTACTGAGATATTGTGTGAGTGCTGGTGGTGGTTGTACTGAGATAACTTGAGTGTTGGTGTTGTTGGTGGTGGTTGTACCGAGACTAACTTAGAGTGTTGGTGGTGGCTGCACGGAGATAATGTGGCGTTAGGGGTGGGTACTGAGATACTGTGTGAGTGTTGGTGGTGGTATTGTACCGAGACAATGTGTGAGCTACTGGTAGGCTGTACTGATAATGTGAGTGCTGGTGGTGGTGTGGTGGTGGCATGCCTAGATAACGTGTGAGTGCGGTGGTGATTGCCTGAGAGACAGAGTGCTGGTGGGTGGTGGTTGTAGTGAGATAATGTGTGAGTGCTGGTGTTGTGGTGGTGGCTGTAATAAGATAATGTGTGAGTGTTGGTGGGTGGCGCTGTACGGAGATAATGTGAGTGTTGGTGGTGGTGGTGGCTGTACTGGACAGAGTGTTGGGTGGTGGTGGTGGGTGGTGGTTGTACGGAGATAATGTGTGGCAAGTGGTGGGCTGGTGGTGGCTGGTTTAGAGATAATGTGTGAGGATGGTGGTGGTGAAGGTAATGGAGACTGGCAGCTGGTGCGACAGCCGAGACAATGTGTGAGTGCTGGCTGGTGTTGTATGGGAGATAAATGTGTGAGTGTTGGTGGTGGGTTGTACTGAGATAATGTGTAAGTGTTGGCGGTATTGTACCGAGATAACGTATGAGTGTTGGGGTGGTGGTTACCGAGATAATGTGCGAGTGTTGGTGGTGGTGTGGTTGCACCAGAAACGTGAGTGCTGGTGGTGGTTGTGGTGCGGGTTGTACCGAGATAATGGCGGAGCGTGTTGGTGGTGGTGGTTGTACTGAGATAATGTGCGATGCTGGTGGTGGTGGTGGTTGTGGTTGCGCCTGAGATAAAGCGGATGCTAGTGGTGGTGGTGGTGGCTGTACTGAGATAACGTGTGAGTGTTGGTGGTGGTGGTGGTGGTGGTGGTGGTGGCTGTACTGGAGATAATGTGTGAGTGTTGGTGGTGGTGGTCGTACTGAGATAATGTGTGAGTGCTGGTGGTGGTGGTGGTGGCTGTACTGAGATAATGTGGCGTTGGTGGTGGTGGTATTAACTGAGATAATGTGTGAGTGTTGCTGGTGGTGGGGCTAAATGGAGATAATGTGGAGTGGTGGTGGTGGTGGTTGGTTCTAAGATAATGTGAGTCTTGGTGGTGTGGCTGTACGGAGATAATGTGAGTGCTGGTGGTGGTGGTGGCTATGCGATACGTGAGTGCTGGTGGTGGTGGTGGTGGGTTGTACTGAGATAATGTGTGAGTGATGATGGTGTTGGTGGTGGTTGTACCGATAATGTGAGTGTTGGTAGGGCAATGAGATAATGTGAGTGTTGGGTGGTGGTTGCACTGAGATAATGGTGAGTGTTGGTGGTGGTGGTGGCTGTACCCGAGATAATGCGTGAGTGCTGGTGGCGGTGGTGGTTGTCGGAGAGAATGTGTGAGTGTTGGTGGTGGTGGTGGTTGTACTGGAGATAATGTGTGATTGTTGGTGGTGGTGGTTGTACTGAGATAATGTGTGTGTGTTGGTGGTGGTGGCTGTACTGAGATAATGTGGGTGCTGGTGGAGGTGGTTGCACTGGAGATATGCGTGGAAGGCAGGTGGTGGTGGTGGTGGTTGTACTGAGATAATGTGTGAGTGTTGGTGTGGTGGTGGCTGGTAATGAGATAATGTGAGCGTTGGTGGTGGTGGTGGTGGCTGTACTGAGATAATGTGTGAGTGTTGGTGGTGGTTGTACTGGAGATAATGTGTGGTGTTGGTGGTGGTGGTTGTACTGAGATAATGTGAGTGCTGGTGGTGGTTGTACTGGAGATAATGTGTGGAGTGTTGGTGGTGGTGGCTGTACAGACATGTGTGAGTGTTGGTGGTGGTGGCTGGTACTGAGATAATGAGCGTTGTTGGTGGTGGCTGGTAACTGAGATAATGAGTGCTTGGTGGTGGTGCGGTGGTATGGCACTGAGATAATGTGTGAGTGTTGGTGGTGGCTTATACTGAGATGTGAGTGCTGGTGGTGGTGGTATTGTAAGATAATGTGAGCGTTGGTGTGGTGGTGGTGGCTGTACCTGAGATAATGTGTGTGAGCTGCTGGTGGTTGTAATGGAGATAATGTGTGAGTGTTGGTGGTGGTGGCGGCTGTACGGAGATAATGTGTGAGTGTTGGTGGTGGTGGTGGTTGTACTGAGATATTGTGGAGTGTTGGTGGTTGTGGTGGTGGTGGTGGCTGCAACGGAGATAATGTGGAGTGTTGGTGGTGCTGGTGGTTGTACTGAGATAATGTGTGAGCATGGTGGTGGCTGTACGGAGATAATGTGTGAGTGTTGGTGGTGGTGTGGTTGAACGGAGATCGTGTGTGAGGTTGGTGGTGGTGGTGGCTGTACCGAGATAATGTGTGAGTGTTGGTGGTGGTGGTGGTTAATGGAGATAATGTGTGAGCGTTGCTGGTGGTGGCTGGTACCGAGATAATGTGTGAGTTGGTGGTGGTGGTGGTGGTGGTGGTGGCTGTACTGAGATAATGTGGAGTGTTGGTGGTGGTGGTTGTACTGAGATAATGTGAGCGTTGGTGGTGGCTGGACTGGAGATAATGTGTGAGTGTTGGTGGTGGTGGTGGTTGGTACCGAGATAATGTGTGAGTGTTGGTGTGGTGGTTGTACTGAGATAATGTGGAGTGCTGGTGGTGGTGGTGGTTGTACGGAGATAATGTATGTGTGCTTGGTGGTGGTGGTGGTGGTACTGAGATAATGTGTGAGTGTTGGTGGTGGCTGGTATTGAGATAATGTGTGAGTGTTGGCTGGTGGTGGTGGTTGTACTGAGATAATGTGTGAGCGTTGTGGTGGTGGTGGTGCTGTACTGAGATAATGTGTGAGTGTTGGTGGTGGTGGTGGCTACTGAGATAATGTGGAGTGTTGGTGGTGTGGTGGGGGTTGTACTGAGATAATGTGACTGTTGGTGGTGGTGGTCAATTGAGATAATGTGTGAGTGTTGGTGGTGGTGGTGGTTGCACTGGAGATAATGTGTGAGAGCTGGTGGTGGTGGTGGTGGCTGTACTGAGATAATGTGTGAGTGCTGGTGGTGGTGGCTGTACTGGAGATAATGTGAGTGCTGGTGGTGGTTGCACGGAGATAATGTGAGTGCTGGTGGTGGTGGCTGTACTGAGATAAATGTGTGAGTGTTGGTGGTGGTGGTGGGGGCTGTACTGAGATAATGTGTGAGTGTTGGTGTGGTGGTGGTTGTACTGAGATAATGTGTGAGTGTTGGTGGTGTTGCACGAGATAATGTGTGAGTGCGGGTGGTGGGTATTGCAGGTTATTGTGAGTGTTGGTGGTGGTGGTGGTGGTGGCTGTACTGAGATAATGTGGAGTGTTGGTGGTGGCTGTAACGGAGATAATGTGTGAGTGTTGGTGGTGGTGGTTGTACTGAGATAATGTGTGAGTGTTGGTGGTGGTGGTTGTACTGGAGATAATGTGTGAGCGTTGTTGGTGGTGGCTGTACTGAGATAATGTGTGAGTGTTGGTGGTGGTGGTTGTACTGAGATAATGTGTGAGTGCTGGTGGTGGTTGTAACAGATGTGTTGATGCTGGTGTTGTTGGTGGTGGTTGTACCTGAGACAATGTGTGAGTGTTGGTGGTGGCTAAATGATATTGTGTGAGTGTTGGGGCGGTGGTTGTACGGAGATAATGTGAGTGCTGGTGGTGGTGGTGGTCAGGAGATAATGTGTGAGTGTTGGTGGTGGTGTACTGAGATGTGTGAGTGCGGGTGGTGGTGGTTGTACTGAGATAATGTGTGAGTGCTGGTGGTGGTGATTGTACTGAGATAATGTGTGAGCGTTGGTGGTGGTGGTGGTTGTACTGAGATAATGTGTGAGTGTTGTGGTGGTGGCTGTACTGAGATAATGTGTGAGTGTTGTGGTGGTGGTTGTACTGGAGATAATGTGAGTGCTGGTGTGGTGGTGGCTGTGCCTGCTGGAGATAATGTGGAGTGTTGGTGGTGGTGGTGGTTGTACTGAGATAACATGTGAGGTTATGGTGGTGGTTGTGTACTGGAGATAATGTGAGTGTTGGTGGTGGTGGTGGCTTGTAATGAGATAATGTGTGGCGTTGGTGGTGGGTGGTTGCACTGAGATAATGTGAGCGTTGGTGGTGGTGGCTGTACTGAGATAATGTGTGAGTGGTGTTGGTGGTGGTGGTGGCTGTACCGGAGATAATGGTGAGTGCTGGTGGTGGGATTATACTGAGATAATGTGTGATTGCTGGTGGTGGTGGTGGTTTGCACTGAGATAATGTGTGAGTGGTGGTGGTGGTTGTAACTGAGATAATGTGTGAGTGTTGGTGGTGGTGGTTGTACGGAGATAATGTGTGTGCGGTTGGTGTGGTGGTTGTACTGATAATGTGGAGGTTGGTGGTGGTTGTATTGAGATAACGAGTAGCAGGTGGTTTTACTGAGATAATGTGTGAGTGTTGGTGGTGGTGTGGTGGTTGTACTGAGATATTGTGAGTGTTGGTGGTGGTGGTTGTTGTACTGAGATAACGTGTGAGTGTTGGTGGTGGTGGTGGGGCTGTACTGAGATAATGTGTGAGTGTTGGTGGTGGTGGTGGCTGTACTGAGATATCGTGGAGTGCTGGTGGTTGTGGTGGTGGTTGGTACTGAGATAATGTGTGAGTGTTGGTGGTGGTGTGAGGTTTTACCGAGATAATGTGTGAGTGGTGGTGGTGGTGGTTGTACTGAGATAATGTGTGAGTGTTGGTGGTGGGTTAAAATGAGCACGTGAGCTGCTGGTGGTGGTGGCTGTACTGAGATATTGTGTGAGTGTTGGTGGTGGTAGGGGCTAAATTGAGATAATGTGGAGTGCTGGTGGTGGTGGTGGTGGTGGTTGTACTGAGATATGTGTGAGTGTTGGTGGTGGTGGCTGCACTGAGATAATGTGAGTGCTGGTGTGGTGGTGGCTGTACTGAGATAATGTGTGAGTGTTGGTGGTGGTGGGTGGTTGTACTGAGATAATGTGTGAGTGTTGTGGTGGTGGATTATACTGAGATAATGTGTGAGTGTTGCGGTGGTGGTTTGTACTGAGATAATGTGTGAGTGTTGGTGCTGTTGGTGCGCTTGTGAGATAATGTGAGTGTTGGTGGTGGTGGTATGAGATAATGTGTGAGTGTTGGTGGTGGTGGCGGCTGCACGGAGATAATGTGAGTGCTGGTGGTGGTGGCTGTACTGAGATAAGGAGTGTTGGTGGTTGTGTGGTGGTGGTGGCTGTACTGAGATAATGTGTGAGTAGTGGTGGTGGTGGTGGTTGGTACGGAGATAATGTGTGAGTGTTGGTGGTGGTGTGGTGGTTGCAATGGAGACTGCGTGAGTGTTGGTGGTGGTGGTGGTGGTACGGAGATAATGTGTGAGTGCTGGTGGTGCTGGTGGTGGCTGGCTGGAGATAATGTGAGTGTTGGGTGGTTGTACTGAGATAACTGAAGTTGTGGTGGTGGTTGCACGAGATAACGTGGCGTGTGGTGGTGGTTGTACTGGAGATGTGGATAGGTTGGTGGTGGTTGTACTGAGATAATGTGGCGAGTGGTGGTGGTGGCTGTACGAGATAATCTGTGAGTGCTGGTGGTGGTTGTACAGGAGATAATGTATGAGTGTTGGTGGTGGTGGTGGCTGTACCTGAGATAATGTGGCGTTGGTGGTGGTGGTGGCTGTACCGGAGATAATGTGAGTGTTGGTGGTGGTTGTGGTGGTGGTTGGTACTGAGATAATGCGTGAGTGTTGGTGGTGGTGGTGGTGGCTGTACTGAGATAATCTGTAAGTGTTGGTGGTGGTTGTACAGAGATAATGTATGAGGATGGTGGTGGTGGTTGTACTGAGATAATGTGTGAGTGTTGGTGGTTGTACTGAGATAATGTGAGAGTGGTGGTGGTTGTGGTGTGGTTGTACTGAGATAATGTGTGAGTGTTGGTGGTGTGGTGGTGGTTGCAATTGAGATAATGTGAGTGTTGGTGGTGGTGGTGGTGGTTGTGGTTGTACTGAGATAATGTGTGAGTGTTGGTGGTGGTGGTGGTGGTTGTACTGGAGATAATGTGAGTGTTGGTGGTGGTGGTGTGGTGGTGGTAACTGAGATACGTGTGAGCTGTTGGTGGTGGTTGTGTGGTGGCTGTACTGGAGATAACGCGGAGTGCTGGTGGTGGTGGTGGTTTGCACTGAGATAATGTGTGAGCAGTGGTGTGGTGGTGGTATTGTGGCTTGTACTGGAGATAATGTATGAGTGTTGGTGGTGGTGGGTGGTTGTACTGAGATAATGTGAGTGTTGGTGGTGGTGGTGGTGGTGGTGGTTGTACTGAGATAATGAGTGTTGGTGTACGTGGCTTGTACGGAGATAATGTGAGTGGTGGTGGTGGTGGTTCTTCTGGAGATAATGTGTGAGTGTTGGTGGTGGTGGTGGTTGTACTGAGATAATGTGTGAGTGGTGGTGGTGGTGGTGGTGGTGGTGGTGGTGGTTGTACTGAGATAATGTGTGAGTGTTGTTGGTGGTCGTGGTGGTCGTGGTTGTACTGAGATAATGTGTGAGCCCGGCTGGGCTAATCCCCGTGAAAAAAAAGTCTGATTAGAGAAATGAATTCTATAAACCTTAGTGATAGTCAGTTCAAAACTGATATTATGTGACATAAATTTATTTGTCAGTTGCCCAAGGTTAAAAATGCTTTGAGAGCATTTGAGGTAGATGTTGGGTAGATGATTAGATGGTCTCAATTTTTTTTACTGACTTGTTTTTATTTGTTACGTCGCTCATTTTTTATAGAATTTCCTTCGTGTGCGGTGGATCCTATGTTATTGACCTGACCTGATGTGATATAGGTCACCCTTTGTGTATGAGCCTCTCTCAGTCTCTGTAAATTCAGTTGCCTCTGAAGATGTCTTGATACGAAAGCAAAGGTGATCCAGTGTTTCTCTTTCCCTATAATCTCGAAAACAAAACTAGTATGTTAATTAAGAACAGCCCAACCTTGAATGTATATGGAAATGTTTATTGTATTCCAGGTAGCAATTGTATTGGAAATTATGTAGATCCAGCTGGTAAAGCATTGCAACGTAGAATAAAACAACACAAGTATAATATTAGAACAATATCTGAAAGCAGTGCACTTTTCGTTCATATAAGGAACACTAATCATCCCATATATTGGGAAAACAGCATAGAAGTGTTTAAATCAACCTGTGTCTCAGAAAGACTTCTGGTTGAAGCAGTAGTAGCTACCAAACAGGGAGGTACTACCGCCTGGGAAGATATTGGAAAAATAATGTATTGTCTAATAGTAGACCTTGCTGCCATATGGCATCACGAAAATTGTGACCAAGTCCCAGGTTGCTGATCTGACTTTCTGCCTTTTTTACACAAAATTGCATGGTCTCAATTGTTTCTCTTACTTTGACAACACAACATACATATATTGTTTCTCACTTCTGATCTTTTTTTAATTTTTGCATTTCTGTATGGTTCTTTATTATTATTATTATTATTATTATTATTATTATTATTATTATTATTATTATTATTTTTACAGTGGGGTTGTGTAACCAGTGGGGTTCCCCAGGGGTCAGTACTGGGCCCACTCTTGTTCATAATCTACATAAACGATCTAGATACTGGGATCAGCAGTGACATAAGCAGGTTTGCGGATGACACCAAAATAGGGCGGCAGATTAATTCAGGGCAGGATGCAAATGCACTACAGGAGGATTTAAATAAACTGCAGGAGTGGTCATAAAAATGCAAATGAAATTCAACACCAGCAAGTGCAGCGTACTGAATATTGGAAGAACAAATACTGTCAATGTATACAGACAGCCTTAACAACATCAACCTAGAGAAGTCGACTTGTGAAAGAGACTTAGGGGTACTTGTAAGCCCGGCCATACTGCCTAGAAAACAGTGCGTTAATGTTCGAAATTAGGCAAACAGGGTATTAGGTTTTATATCTAGAAGTGTATGTAATAAGAGTGCAGAGGTTTTATTGCAACTATATCTTGCGCTAGTCAGGCCACACCTCGATTATGCAGTTCAGTTCTGGTGCCCTTATTATAGAATGGATATCAATTCACTGGAGTCGGTGCAGCGAAGAATGACGAAAATGATTCCGGGACTTAGAAACCTTCCATATCAAGATAGGTTAAAGAAACTAAACTTGCATTCCCTAGAAAGACGAAGAGTGTGGGGAGATATGATAGAAGTATTTAAGTGGGTGAAAGGATTCAATAAAGGCGACATAGATAAAGTTCTTATAATATCCGAGCAGAACAGCACTCGTAGCAACGGATTCAAGTTGGATAAGTTTAGGTTTGAGAGGGAGATAGGAAGGAACTGGTTCACAAATAGGGTGGTGGACGAGTGGAACAATCTTAGCAACTTTGTAGTAAGTGCTGGAACGCTGGAAAGTTTTAAAAGGAGGCTAGATAGATTCATGGATGATAGAGAGTGGTAGTAACTCTCGACAGGAGCTGCCATGCACAGGCCAACCGGCCTATTGCAGACTCCTTATTTTCTTATGTTTTAACCACAACTGGCTTGCGGTGCGCTGGAAGCAAACCGTCTCCGGTTGTGATGTCATCTTCCGCTGAGAGGTGCAATGCTGAGGCATTGAGTTTTAGGTGGCTTGGATTACCCCTGCCAGCTGGGTCACCCATGGCCTTAGCCTGGGTCACCTCTGGGTGACTGGTTACCTTTGTTGAAAAGCAGTATGCAGCTTCAGTATATTATGTAAGTCTATATTCAAATATTTTTCGGTAAAATAATAAATCAGGTAACTGTTTATTAAAACATATCATCATTACACATTTCATTATGAACTTAATATTTAAGTTAAAACTAGAACTAAAGTGTACTGGTACATCCAAAGCAACATAAAACAGTGATTATACTGTAAGTAAATAAATATATACACAAACAATACTTTACTTGTCGAAATTCGAACCCTGGATCTCAGCATGTGAACAGGGGTCGCTACCACCGCGCCACAAAGCCATTAAAATAAAAAGCAAACCTAGGCTTTGTTTTATTTCACACAAAACCTGTTTATTCGTTTTATTTTTAACCAAAGTGAACCTCTATCGAGGATTGCCCGTGCCAACTATGTGGTGTTAGTAGCATTCTACCGAGTCCAGCGAGGAAACACGAGGCTACATATTATCTCAACAGTCCATATACACGCGGACTTCCATATACAAACAATACCTTACTAGTCGGGAATCGAACCTTGGACCTCTGCATGTGAAAGGAGTCGCTACCACCTAGAATTGTTCTTGTTGTCCTACACGTCATCATCTTAAGTTCCCATGTTTCACTCCCATCCATCACACATCGTCAATACCATGATCATATAGAAATAGAAAAGCAAAATAGTGAAAGTGATGTAAACTACTTTAAATAAAGATGATATTATAGTGTGCTTAAGAACACTAGATTAATGCAAATTAGATTGAAACAGGTTCTTTTCTCATGATAACTTTCTAAGTAACATGATAATTATTACTTTTCACAGGAAATTATTTTTGCTAACTGCTAAATAACTTACAGGTATATTTAAAAGAAAATGACTCTTAGCCATAAGTAATTCATATAAAGACATGCAGGTATTTAACCTTATCAGTATTATGTATGAAATACCACCCATTATTTTATATCAGGCAAGTCCGCCGCCTGACCAAATTTCCATATATACAAGGTCTTGATAAAATCACACAGGAAAAAGAGAAACAATGGAGCAATGGGCAACTGAATTACAAGGACCGAGAGAGGCTTAAGTACACAGGGTGACCTTACTAAACATGAGGTCAGGTCATAAACACGACATCCACTAATCCGCACACCAATACCACCACAAACACAAAAGAAGCTTAAAAGAATGGGCGACGTAACTAGTCATGTTAAGTCAGGTCAAAAATATACACAAGGTGGAGTTCAGTTCTAAATATAACTTCATATAAATTCCTCTCTAATGTTTGGGTTTCCCAGCACACTTCCACAAAGTGTCATACACGTGGCGTACAAAACCTCTGTTAGTAAACCTTGCGGAGTTCCCCACGAGTCTGACGTCATCCAACATATAAAAAACAGGACGCTCTCCAGCTGCCGCTCACTCAGGTGCGTGCAACCAACCCGGCAACACCTGCTGCTTTACTGGTACGCGCAGAGGCTGTCACGCTTCTGTATATATTGAAAAGCCGTGTGTTATATCCGCCAAAACGCTTGGAAAGAACAGCAAGATACAATCCCACCATCGTTGAATCTTCCAGCAATGACTGTCACATCTTTATCAACAGTGACATTGACTGTGTGTATAACGGCGATTGTGTTGCTACAGGCCGTGGATAGTGCTCCTACCACTGTAGACATGGCGCACAAACCTGAACTCTTAAAAAGACAAATAAATGATCTGCAGACCCTGGGTTGCAAGCCTATACTCCAGAAGGTGGTGCTGGCAGATCTTATAAAAGTCCGCGACGACCTTGCCGATAAGATGTTCTACCCGCAGGTGGCGGCCATAAACAGGTGCATAGAGAAGTGCAGCTTTTGCGGGATCCACTTCATCGGGATGAACAAGGGCCGCTGCTTACCTGATCCTGAGGGCGTAAAGGAGCGAAAGATCATCGTTTTCTACGTCGAGGGAGGCAAAAGGCACTATAGGGAGCTGGCGGTCACTGAACACACGTCCTGCAAGTGTACTTGAAAAACCAGAATCAAGTCTTGTTGAAGCCAAAACACTAAACTGTGATATCACTATTTAAGATATTCCATTTTTTATAATATTTATAATAAATTATTTATTCGAGCAATGTTTATATTTTACCATTATGAAAGATTAATGACATTTGTTTTACTCTATTATTCCCACACTACAGTACATGGAACAAGGGAGCTCTGACCTAGCAAGAGTGAGAGGAAGGTGTTGACAGCGATCTGTTATGTTCATACTTCAGTAGTCCTTTTGATCTCGCATCAAATGTGGGATTTTATTAAGGAAATGACTGCAGTTCATCAGAAAATGAGCTTTGACTTACCAGTGAATTTATTATAACTGTTGTCTGGCCTTTTATTCCGAACAAAATCTTTAAGGAATGTCACTTAAATTATGTCTTAAGTATATTTGTTGTCTTTTCTTTTTATTCTACCAACAAACTAAGTCAAAGACATGATTGTATAATTTGACGTATACAGCAATGTCCATGCTATCCACGTAAACTACTGCTGAATAAAGTTTTCTGGCCAACAAAGGTATTTCAAACAGTTGGTATACTGAGAAGAATATGATTTTAATTATTTAGAAAAGAGATTCCCTTTAACCCTGTGGTTAAAAACCAACTGAAGTTTTTTCATAATAGGAATAATTTTGTTTCTGTTGCTATAATTTAAGGGAAATAAATTTCCATATGGAAAAATTAGCTCTGTTTCATTTTAAGACGAGATTTACCATCATACGATAGCCAAATTATACATAAAATATATTAATAAGATCACTGTAGGCTGGTTCAGATTAGGTAAGGATATTTTTTACGAAGCTATTCAATTATAGGTATTTTGATGATCGTTCATTACGCAGACTTCTACATATAATCAACACCTCACCCCGCCAGGATTCGAACCCACGGCCCACGACTGTGACCGGGGAACACTACCTCTAGACCACCAGGCGGGGTGAGGTGTTGCTATATATATATATATATATATATATATATATTGTTAAAATGTTAGTAATCACCAAAAAAATTAAATACTGTATGCTTTAACATTGAACACAATTAGAAGAGAGAACCAATGACTTATCAAGATTAAATATGCTCTGTACACAGCCAGGCAGACCCTCTGTCTTACACCAGCCTTACTTGAGGACAGAGGTCCCTGCTTCCTTCCTCCCTTGTTTTGTCCTTGGCTTGGTTAAGGGTAGATGTCTGCTAAGGTTTGTGAATCTTTTCTTAGGGAATGATAGTTAGGAGTCGGTGTTACTTATGCTGAACTTCCAATTAAGTAGGAAGTTCATTTCTCTTATGCTTTGTACCTTTTATTTGTAAATATATGTAAATAAGGTAGATTTATCTAGTTTTTCTGTTTGTCCTTTTTGCCCAGGATTTTCTTCTTCAGCCATGACTGAGTGTTTGGGAACTAGCAACATAACTGTTGTCTCGCACTGTGACTTTTGGGGTAAGTCTGGGCAGAGTCACACAGGATTGTGATACTTCCCCCACTAAAAAAAAATATGACAAAAGGGAAAAGTTAGGTAGGGCCCCCAATAGTTCGGCAATAAATATAAAAAAATATGCACACCGAAAAAGAAAAACTAAAATCTAACTTAAAATTAAGACATTACCTTAACACTAAACTCTACATATGAAGAGTGTCCAAAAACAGATTTTTCATGGCTACGTTTATGTTTTAGTTCTGGGTGGACGGGCTGTATAAACAGAGCCCACCATAACACGTGTGCATTTTTAAACTTAACCTTTTCCATAAAGGTGAGTGGAATGTGATCAGTGATAACAGTTATGGAGTAAGGACTGGTGGGTAAATACACGCTAAACTTTTCAAAGGCTACGACAATTCCTAATGCCTTCTTTTCTACTGTTGCATATGCCCTTTCATAACACATAATTTTTATGAAAAATTGCAAATAAGGTGTAACAAATTATCACAGTCCACCTCTAGGTGTATGGCACCAACACCATAATCACAACATCGATGTGGAGAAGGAACGGCTTCAGAAGGTCTGGCACTTGAAGCACAGGAGCACTTGCCAGGGGGGTGCTCAGGTTCTCATTGGCACTCTGACAATTAACTATCCCCAAAAGACTCTCTTTGAGCTTAAAATTTCAGTCAGAGAACTTGAGAAAAAAATGCAGCAAAAACGGAGGTGATAGCTAGCTATGCCGAGGAATCACATCACTCCCTTCTTGCCGAGAGCTAAAGGGAAGGTGACACCTGACCTTGACCCACCACACGTCGAAGGTAGGTGACATAGGCATGCCCAAACTCACACTTGGGGAGGTTCATTGTCAAGTTGACTGCAGACAGGTTGGTAAACAACGCTCGATGTAGTTGTACAATCCCGGACGAAAGTTCTTAATACAGTTAAGGTGGACAGTACAAAGATCTACCTCCACCTTTACTGAACGGCTGGTCGTTGTCAGTGATGCCACTCGTGAAAAAAAACTAAGTTTACCAGATTCGTGTCTCAATCCTTCCAGAGTGATAAAAAAAAAATTGAGGCATGACAAAATTATATCGAATTACAATAATTTTAATTTTATTCAATATAATTCTACCGAATGCACAAAATAAATAAAATATAAACGAACATAATAGATAATCAAATGAAAATAGACACTCAATATTCAGCATTACAAAAGAAAGGAAATCTATTCGTTGGACAGTGTGAGACAAGACTAACTGAGTATATCAAAGCAGAGATTTAACTTAATATCTAAAGGAGCAGACCTGTTGTATTGTAGTAATAGTTTAGTGTAGTCTTCTAAATAATATATTTAAAATTTCTTTCAAAATAAAGGAAGGAGGATTCACTTTGTTTAAAGGTGCAAAATTGGCGATTCATGGGCCCAGGGGTGCTAGATTACTTACCAAATTATTTATCAAACTAAGTGCCAAAAGAACAATGTCATGTCTAATTTAACTATGATTCTTAAATATAAATTCGATGATAATAAAATTCTGAAAAAAATTATAGAATTTTTCAATGTATGGGAGGTTTTCGACAATTTCTTTCAAGCTTTCAAAATTAGGGTAAAATTTTCAAGACATAACAACAAATTTCAAGCAATGACCACTGTCCAGCCATCGGCCCCAACAGACAAACAAGCACCCAAGCAGTTCAACAATTGAGCTCTCATACTTCCATTTCTCAATAAGGACTGGGAAAGGATATCATTGTTTTGTTTAATAATTCACTAAACAATTTATCCAATCGAGTTTTACATTATTTGATTTAATGGTGCACATTAACAGTCAGTGGGAATACTACAGGGGTAGACCGGAGCTGGTGGAGAGAGGGTACAAGCCGATATTGAAAAGGCTGGATTGGCCACTGAATGAATAATTTTCGCTACAAAATGGGCTATACATCATTTTTATAATCTAAATAATAGATTGATTGAATCAATGTTTTACCTTTTTAACTGTAAATATTTACAAAAATATTAAGTGCATTTAACATTAGCAAAGCAACATTTATTTTTACATCTACGAATATAACTAATAATAAATTATGGTCATGCTGCTTTAACCTTATTTTTTCATCCAACCCTAATCAATGTTTTGTGTTGTGATCTGCTTCTTGTTGTGACACACTCTTATATTAATCGAGTCGCTCATAAGTCAGTCATACTCCCATCATGTCATCCACTTTACGGCTCAAGCCAAGGTTACAAAAATCATGCAGCAGACCCTATGACAAGGCCTTTAACACGGAAGGTGATAAAGCATTCTCTTATGAACCATATTATCACATTCAGGCTTAGTTTTCTGGCTACCATTCTGAGGGACAATACAGCTTGGAGAATAGTATCGTTGCCAACCCCCGGCCAACAAACACACTCCCTCCACTGGGTTCTCTGTATTGTAACGTACAGTATATATCGTGATTATCTAATAATGATCTAACCTATTATGTCAATTTATAAAAAATTTGATTGGGCAAATTATTTCGTGAAATTATTAAACAAAACAATGACATCATTTCCCAGTCCTTACTGAGAAATGAAAGTATCAGAGCGGAATGTTGAACTACTTAGGTGCTTTTTTGTGTGGTGGGGCGATGGCTGGGCAGTGACGCGCCATCCAGTAAAGGTGGGGGCTGTCTATACACCCTCTACGTTGACTGAATCAAGAACTTTCGTCCGGGACTGTACGTTCTGCTCCCAGGAATCACTTTGGCAGGACAGTCGTCAGGTGATTTATCAGGCGCAAGGATATTTATTCCACATGACAAATGGGTGAGCCACAAACTTGAAGAGTCCAGAAGGGGGGATGAAAGCAAAAACCGGCTTCGCTCGTTTCGTAAGGGGGACTTGATAGTATTCCTGCAGCAGATCCAGCATGGAGACATAGCGAGCGGGTCTCAGGTAATCGATAATACAGTCCTTCCTGGAAAGAGGAAAATAATCTGGAACAGCGACACTTTACCTTCTGGTAGTCGACGCAAAGGTGGAAGGTTCCACCGGACTTAGGGACCAGGACCACTCGCCCCGCCCAAGGACTCAAGCCTTGCTCCTGTAGTCGTTTGACTTCCACTTGCAGGAATTTCTTCTTCTCTGTATTAAGGCGATAAAGGGCTTGCCGTGTCGGAGAGGTTCCTCGGGTGTCTACGTCATGTTGCAGTAAGGGGCAGAGACGAGCTGTACCCCTAAAAATGTCCTAAAGCTCCTGTAGAAGACAAATGCTACACTATTGGTTGCCTGGGCGGCAGGCAAGTGTACAAGTTTAGCACTGGGATACATCAAGATTTCAGTATTGGACAATTTGGATCAGAGAAATTGAGAAAGGTCATCATCACTTACAGTATATCATCCACTCCTTTAGCTGTTTACAATGATATACAGCATCTTTACTAATCACATCCAACTCATCACTATCCCTAGTATGGTACTTCTTCCAGAGGTTTTCATGAACAATGACGCCGTGTCTTGCGCCTCACTGGGGTCTCAATAACATAATTAACATTCCCAACACTCTGTACTACACGAAAAGGATCAGATTCTTGGGAGTGAAGAGGTTGCATTGGCAAGGATAAGAGGGGCTAAGACCTAATCACCTTCCTTAACCTTAGCTGGGTGGACATGAGCATCTTCAAGAATTAACTTTAGGTGTTCCTTAAATTTATGAACATATGCACCAATTGAATCAGTATCCTTTTCACTCAGCCAGCACTCCTTAAGGACCTTTAAGAGACCTCGAATCTCATGGCCATAGATAAATATAAAGAGGCAAATCTTAAACTTTCCTGTACACTGTCCCTCACAGAGAACAACAAAACATCAATGTTTTCATCCCATTCTTGACCTGTCTAAGCAAAATGCTTTAATCATAGTTTTGAGGAAATGGTGGAGGTGTTCAATTATTCCTTATCTTTGAGAGTGAAAAGTCTCCGAGCGACAATAACAGACTCCCAAGGTTTTCATTACCTGCCCGAACAACCCAGAGGAAAAATTTTACCCCCTAATTCGACTGCACAGTGGCAGATAGACCAACCTGCGTAAAATACCTGATCAGGGCCCCAACAACACTCTTAGTGGTAATATTCCGGAGAGGAATGGCCTCGGGGTAACGGGTAACAACAGCAATGACGATTAGCAAGATTTAATGACCTCGTCTAGTCATGGGTAGTGGTCCCACACAATCTATCACTACTGAAAGGTTCTTCTACGATGGGAATCCGGTGAAGAGGAGCTGCTTTGGTACCAGTTCCAGATTTACCTTTGACCTGACAAATGTGACAGGTCCTACAGTAGGAGCTAATATCTTATTTAAGCCAGAAAAATGAGAGAGAATCGTGTATCTCTTACGTACACCAAGGTGACCGCCTACACCATCATGGATGATACTGAAGTTCTCTTGCCGTAAGGCCTCTTTCTCACAGCATGGTTTTTCACCGTGCCCGTGAACAGCCACGGCGCCGTAGAGATGATGGTTTTCGGTCGTGAAGCCAACAGATCTGCCGTGCATAGCTACGGCTCAGTCCGCTCTGGTTTGCAGTCTGTACTGAGCAGTGGAAGGCATTGGATCTCATGAGGCGTTTGCGATATCTGTACCTTCTGTATATAAGGAAAAAACGCGACAATGCAGAATCTATTGGATACATCCACTGAATGAACAGAGACACAATGGGAGCCTTTGCAACATCCCTTCAGGCAGCTACGGTCAAATTTCGACGTTTGTAATCATCTAGGCTCTTGTCCCACAAAACAGGTTTCAGTTCCACGAGATATATTAGCAGGTCTATAGCAATTTCATAAATTCTCCATTGTTGTAAATTGTTAATAGTCAGTAATTATGGACAAGTTTTCCACACGTCTCGCCACTAGGGAGTCGACAGTTGGGCTGAATTTGCAGCCGTGTGTAGACATGGGAAATTGCCGTGAGATGTGAAGACGTGTATTGACAAGCACAGATGATTACAACCGTGTACGGTCACAGGACTGGACAATGCAGTGAGACGCCATGAGTGCAACATAGTGCCTGGACGGCAGATTCGCCGTGACTCTGCCGTGTGAAAACGTACATATGAACCAGTCAGTCAACTGCAGTCCACGGCACCGTGCCGTGAACGGCCACGGCGAAGAACCGTGCTGTGTGAAAGCGGCCTAAGGGTCTAAATTTACGCATGAGCAAGCCGTACTTGAGGTAAGAATAATTAGGGAAATTGTGCAAATCATGTACACCAATAAGATGACCCTAGTGTTGTTTCAATTCGGAGTCACGAGACTGCTCTTGAATGAGTTTAGCTCTAGTGATGGGAGAGTCCCCAAAGCTGAATCAAGTTTATCACTTGCACGGGGGTCGAATAATTCCACTGTATTATTTACAACGCTGACATGGATAAAAGGTCTGCTTTGGCCAGAGGAATTGCGTTTAGCGTCCAATTTTCGACAGTTGGCTATGACATGACCAGGTTGTTTACAATAACGGCAAAATACACCATTCCTCTCACCAGAAACACCAGCTTTGCTCCTCTCAAGTGCAGTGTTCTTACGTGAAGCTGACGAGGCAGGTCGTGAAGAGATCCCCGAGGCAATCCTGGTAGCTTGCTCCTTGCGTAAACTTGAACCATATAGAATATTGATAGACTTGGATTGAGAGGACTAGAATAACGGAACCTGTTCTCTATGAAAATTATCATAATTAGTCAGAGAAATGATCAGCAGCGCAGTCCCAGCTGCGGCCAAGGTGTGGAACCCACGCTCATCTATATTAGCTCGTACCCGAGCAAGAATACGCGTTTAATCTCCTCGAATCTGAACAATTTTAATAATTCTCCATACCCGCAGATGGACAACTCACTCTCGACCCACTTTCGACACAGAAGCTGCTTCTGCCTGAAGAACTGGACGTGTTTGTATGTTGGCTTTCCGGCAGTTGCGAAACTGTTGCCGATAAACTTCGGGAACTCGATGATATACATTAAGCACTGCAGTTTTGACTATTTCGTAGTATTATTATTTACCATCAATCCCCCATTTATTCACAGGCCAATTATGAAGCTTAGTCCTCGCAGTAGTGATGATGTGTTATGCTGGGACTTAAGGAAAGTCTGCAGTGATCAGAATAATCACCCAGTGTGGGGCAAGATTAGGAAATACTTTAAAGGTCAGATTTTAGTTGCACCCAAAACAACTATATGTATAGAAGACTTCCGACTTTTACCGGACACTTTACTGTATCATAAAATATTGAACACTCATTGTCACGCTTATGGTCTAGAGGAATTGCGGATAGTTATCCCGGATTCCCGTGTCCGGACACAGAGGTTTTAAGATATATATATATATATATATATATATAAATCCTATACAACGTGGTAATGTTCACAGTGGAAATGACAACATGAGGTTGGCAAGTACTGGTCATGTACTGGCTCCAAAATGTATTTCTACTTGCACCAGTTATGTCCTCGGCGATCTTTATTGTTCTTACAATATTCTTAGGAAAAAACTGTTTTAACATTTATTATACAATTTATATTACTATTTCACAAAATGGAATCTTACCTCCTAAACAATATAAGTGTCGTATGATATCAAACACCTTCAGTAATCAAGGCTTTATTCAACTCATAAATCCATATACATCTGCAACAGAATAAAACAAAACCCAATTAGAACAAGAGAACATTTAAAGTACTGTAAAGGTAAACACAAACAATTTATTCCATAATATGACATTCACCCCTGCCAACATAATCAATCAAACATCATAGCCGTATCGCTGGGGTTCTCTTCGCTGCCGAGTAGAACGACAAAGAGGTAACTCCTGCATGATACTAGGATTCAGCAATGTTGTCCCGGTATCTCCCTCTGCAGCAACTCCCTCACCATTATCCAATGTTTCTGGCAACATTGAAGGTGAGGTTGATCCGGCAGAGATCTCTGAGGATGAGGTTCCATTAGGGCATGGAGCAAGATCACGGAGGGAAACTGAAGATTCACGTCCATCTGGATACTTGATGTGTGCATATGTTGGATTAGCCTCGAGGAGCTCCACGTCATCAACGAGAGGGTCACCTTTGATTGAGCGGACGAATCGGAGTAAGAAAACAGGACCTGGAGTCGTTAGCCATGTTGGCAGGGATGTACCCTGACAAGA
Source organism: Homarus americanus (assembly GCF_018991925.1). NCBI lineage: Eukaryota > Metazoa > Arthropoda > Malacostraca > Decapoda > Nephropidae > Homarus > Homarus americanus. Next base: position 11,410,776 of record NW_024739403.1, read on the forward strand.
TCGTCTCGGAAAATTGAAAAACCTCGCGTGTGGAGTCACGTTGATGGCTGTTGAGAGCAATGATCTAATGGAGTGAAGTGCTTCAGGTAGGAGAGCCTCCCATTCAATATCCGTAACATCTCGAGATTTGGCAGCTAAACATATGGACTTACAGATTATGCCATCGTACTGTTCTATTTGACTGTTTCCTGTTGGGTGGTAAGGTGTAGTTTTGCTGGACGCCACTCCACGACTAGCGAGATGGGTTTTCACTTCATGAGACATAAATGCACTTCCTCGATCAGAGTGGACAAAACTCGCCATACCACAAAGCGAGAAGATGGTGTCCAGACATCTGATGACAGTTGAGGATGTCATGTCAGCACATGGAATAGCAAAGGGAAACCTGGAATATTCATCCATAGCAGTAAAGAGATATGAGTTTCTCGTGCCTGATGGAAGAGGACCTTTGAAGTCAATGCTCAGTCTATCCATTGGATGAGTAGCTTTGATAAGGGTATTTTCAGTAGGCCTGTGAAATGTTGGCTTGATTTCAGCACATACACGACAAGTTGAACAGACCTTTTTCACATCCTCCGTAGAAAATGGGAGGTTCTTTGTCCGGACAAAATGAAGCATTCTGACAACCCCCGGGTGGCAGAGCCCTTCATGGATGACAGTTAGGTTTGACGATGAGATGGCTCCGCAGAAAACTTGGGTGAAAGTAGTCTCTACCTGGCCGATATCAAATGGAATAGTTAAAACAACCGAGTTCGAGCCGCCACCCTTGTATCTTGTCATAAATGCAACTGATCACTGGTCAGTAACAATGGTGAAGTGCCGTCCCAACAACGGGTGAGACCACTTTCTCACCGCTTCAATTATTGCAGTCGGCTCCTCAACAGGAGGATAGTGAATCTCACTGCCAGATAACATCCGAGACATGAAGGCTACTGGCCGACCAGTTTGATTCAAAGTAGCAGATGAAGGTTCCAAGTGTTCCCTGAAGAAGGCAGTGATGGGTAAGGAAACACCGGGGAACACTGAAGTCCATTTATTAACGGATAGGAGAAATACAAGTGGTGACTAGCATGTGCCATGCACTGCCCACAGAGTCAGACTGAGACTGCCTTGCTATATGGCAGCCTCGGGGGCAATGTTGCCACATAACACGTGCAGTGTTGCCACGTGATTACATATATAAATGCTACTCGGCACAGTAACTTAGATACATAACCTACACCTCCCTCCCCCCCTCACGCTCATAGTCTTTGTCTTGAGCGGACTTCTTAGTCCTAAGTCGCTCCGAGCGTCGAGGTGCACTGTGGGACGGATCCTCGTGAGGTGTAGGGGACTCGTCCTCGGTCAGGGGGCCAGCAGCAGGGGGTGGGACTGGCCGGAGGAAGCGGCGGTTCCTCCACCAGACACGGCCGCTCGGCATCCTGACCTTGTAGTCCCGCGACCGGCCGACGCCCATCACTATGCCCACCTTGTCCCAACGTGTCGTCGTCGGGTCCTGGACGCGGACAAGGGCACCAATCTCCAGTGGCTGAAGAGGGCGGGCACGGTCGTCATACCGAGCCTTGGCGTCCTGGGCACGTGAAGCGGCGCGGTGGTCGCAGCTCTCGGCTCTGGTCTGCCACTCCTTCGCAAAGGCCTTGGCGTGTGCAGGAACGCAAGAGCGGAGAGGGTGACCATACAGGATCTGGGCAGGGGAGCGCCCTGTGTGGGTGGGAGTATTACGAACCTCCAGGATTCCTTTGTCAAACGCCTCACAGTCTATGTTGCCTGAAGGGCCACCTTGAGGATGAGGTGCTTGACTGTCTTGACCGCAGCCTCAGCATGGCCGTTTGACTGTGGGTAGTGGGGTGTTGACACGATGTGGCGGACTCCCCAACGCTCCAGGAATCCTGTGAAGTCCCGGCTGGTGAACTGTGGCCCATTGTCCGTCCGCAGACGTACGGGGACGCCCAGATCACGAAAGAGGTGCCGGAAGTGGCGAATGGTGGCCGCGGACGTCGTGTCCGAGCCACAGACTACCACCACAGGCCAGCCAGAGAGTCAGTCGGCGACAATTAGGAAATGTTTCCCAGCTGTGTTGAAGAAATCTGCCGACACGGATTCGAAGGGCCTGGTGGGTTCGTCGTCGCACAAAAGGGGCTCCTGCTGTTGACTGGGCTGCATGATCTGGCACGGCTCACAGGCACGGACCGTATTGACGATATCCGCGTCAATGCCGGGCCAGTACACAGCCTGCCTTGCGCGGCGCTTGGTGGCCTCTGCTCCACGATGGCTGTCGTGTAAGCGGGCCAGAACGCGACGACGGAGAGCTGCAGGGACGACCACACGGGCACCGTACAGGACGAGGTCCCCATCTGCGTAGAGGTCCTCAAGTATCTTCCAATATGGGCGTAAGGCGTTGTGGAGGTCAAAACGGTCGCGAGGGAACCCAGTCCTCACACTCTCCAAGAGCTGAATGTAGGAGGGCTCGTCGCGTGCCGCGGTCCGTAGTTCCTCAAGGGCCAGATCGCTGTCAGGTGGCGACACTGAGGACTGGGTGCTGGCGAGGGACTGTACGGCCTGCAAAGTGACGATGTTGCTAACGGAGAAACCGGCCTCGGTGCTGAGCATCTCGTCTTCAGGTGTCGGGCGGCAGACTGGGGAGCGGGAGAGGGCATCCGGGATGCACAACTCCTTACCTGCGCGCCAAGCCGCGGTAAAGACGAAGGCCAAAATCTTCTCCTTCAAGCGCTGGAGGCGGGGATTCTCGATGGCGTCCAGAGAATAGTGATTAAGAATGGGGACCAAGGGCCTGTGGTCTGTGATGAGGTCGAAGTGCTGTAGGCCAATCAAGTAAAATTTGCACTTCGATAAGGCCCATACCACTGCCAGCAGCTCCAGCTCGATGGTAGCATAGCGAGACTCAGCATTGGTGAGGAAGCGAGAGCCACACTGTACGAGCCGGTACTTTCCTCCACCGTGATCCTGGAGAAGGGCGTAACCAACCCCGTACAGGCGCGAGGCGTCTGTCTGGAGGACGGTGGGGAGCGCTGGGTCGAAAGTAGCGAGGATAGGTGGACTTGACAGGGCCTCCTTCACCTTATGAAAGGCGAGGTCGTGGTCAGGGGTCCACGTGAAAGCCCTCTTGGGGCTCATCAGGGGACGGAGAGGCCCGGCAGCGGCGGAGACGTCAGGAGAAAATTCTGCCAGCTGGTTCACCAGGCCCATGAAAGACCTGAGATCCGTAAGGTTGGCAGGTTTTGCAAAGACCGCTATGGCGCGAACTTTCTACGGGTCTGCAGCAATGCCATCCCTTGAGAGTCGATAGCCGCAGAAAGACACTGCAGGTGCGGCCAAGACGAACTTCTCGTCATTCAGAGTGATGCCGTGCGCCCTACACCTGGTCAGTACCTCGTCGATGCGGCGAAGATGCGTCAGGTAGTCCTCATCGTAGAGGAGGACGTCATCCACTACCTTCACGCAGTTGGTCACGCCTTGAAATGCCATGTCACCACGGAGACAGAAGGCGTCCCCCGTAGCAACGAATCTCATAGGGCCACGGCAGTAGCGGAAGCGTCCGTAAGGCGTGATGAAAGTGGTCAGTGGCTGATCCTCCTTCTTCAGTGGGATCTGCCAGTAACCACAGAGGGCGTCCATTGTCGAGAAGTGCCGTACCTTCGGGTCCACACTCCGTATAGCTGCAAAAGGTGTGGGTGAAGGGTGGGCGGGACGGGACACCTGGATGTTAAGCTTAGACAAGTCGGTAGTAATCCGCACTCCACCGTTAGTTTTAGCCACAGCGACTAGAGGGTGGCACCAAGGGGACGGGTCGTCACCAACGGGTACAATGACACCCTGGGCCACCATGGAATCCAGTTCCTTCTTGACTGAATCCCTGAAGGCGAGGGGGATCAACCGGGGAGTGTGTATGGCAAACGGCTGTGCATCTTCCCGCAGGTGTATCCTCATAGGCGGACCCGCCAAAGCCTTCAGTGGCGCGGTCCGTAGGGCCTCCTTCGTCACCAGCACATCCGAGTACTATTTCAGGAAGTAGGCCCTTGCGGCTGAAGGAGACGTCTCGCTGTGAAGAGGAAGCAGCCGTGACTTGGGTGGAGGCGGGGCGGGAGTGGACGCGGGTTCTGGGCAGCTCTGTGCAGCAGTGCCAGGCGTGTCGCTCGTTGACTCACGCACCCTGCTGGCGGTGTACCGAGCAGCTGGGATCTGCTCGGGAAAGTCTCTGGGCACCACGCCTAACTCCTTGCAGTGCTCCCACGACAACAAGAGTGTAGCGAGAGTAGGCTGCACGTCGATCCATCCGTGACACGACCTGTCGCCGTAAGTGATCTCCGCTTGAAAGGAGCCCACAGCGTCCGGCATCTGGGAACCGTCCACATTGTAGTACTGCAGCTGCGGCAGTGGTCCCAGGCCGCGTTTGGTGAGGCCCAGTTTCTGGAGGTGCTTCAGGCCTATCACCGTAGTATCAGCGCTGGTGTCCAGGATCACCTCGATGTGACCCGACACATCACCGTGTGTGACGGCGACGTGGATGGTAGGGGAAGGGGTAGCCCTGGGGCGTGTGGTCGATTCCACGCTCCTCATGTGACTCAGCTGCTGCTTGGGGCTGCGTGGGCCATCTGAAGGGGGCTGCGTGCGAACCACCCCGAGGGAAGTGCGCTGCTTTCCTCCTCGTCTCGGGCTTTTGGGCTTGGGTTGGCGGCAGCACTTGTCGTAGTGTCCATAGCGACCGCAGGCCTGACACTTGCGGCCTCGTGCAGGGCACCTGTCTGTGTTAAACCAGTGGCCCTTACGGTCACATCCACGACACAGTGCGTCGGCGGCCGGGCATGTCTTGGGGCCATGCTGCTTTCCACAGCTGCCAAAGGAAGCACTAGGCGGAGGCGTGGAAGAACGTGCGGCAGCCTTCACGTTGTTGACCGCCTTCTTACCCTTCTTGTATTGTGAGATAGCTCTCACAGCAGGTGGGGCCCGTAAGGCAGAGGTGGCGGACTTGGTGGCCTCGTATGACCGACATTCAGTCACTACCACCTGGAGTGTGGAGGAAGCGTCCAGGGGGATGAGTCGCTGCTCCAACTCTTCTTGCCTGTCACCTGTCAAGATCCCATGCTTGATCCAGGCTTCCTCACATTCCCGGCTGTGCGCCTTGCAGACGTCGATCTCCTCCGACAAACTCTTCAAACGTACAAAAAAGTCGTCAAAGGATTCGTTCTCCACCTGCTTGCAGCTGGTGAAGGCGTGGCGACGCAAGGCCTCGTTATTCCGACCTTTAACGTGCTCCTGTAAAGGGTCGAGCACATCCGTCACTGAAGACGTAGAATCGGGAGGCACTTGCAACGTGTGCTCCAAAACTCTCTGGGTCTCCAGCGACAAACACATCCTCAGTTGATGAGCTGTTTGTTTGGAGGCATGCTGTCAAGGTCCACCATTGTGGAGTAATCTGTCCACCGCCGCCTCCACTCACGAAAAAGCTGAAACGTGACGTCTGGTGAGAGGGCGGGTGGGGGTTGAACAGATGCCTTGGGAGCTGTTGGAGTAGCAAGAGTACCTGGAGGACACTGGTGTGGTGGAGAAGGGAGGGTACTGGCGCCTTGGTGCGCGAGTGAGGGAGGGTGGGTTAGCGCCAGGGTCGCCAATATTGCATCAAAGTGCGCCTTTTCCTCCTCTCTTCGTGTCTCCTCCCTCTGAAGTTCCATCTCTCTGCGTCTCTCGTCCCTGTAGTCCATCCACCTCAGAATTGTGGTAATGTCCGTCGCTGGAGGTGAAGGATGAGGGGCGGTGGGCGCAGAAGCTCCATCTGTGCCCGGTAGAGGAGAAGGTGGTGGGGAGTCGTGTCTCCCATCTTGACGTTGTCCCTTCTCATCTCCCATCTTAGTATGCTTGAACCGCGCTGTTTAGTATATAAAGTGGCGCCTCATCAGCTCGAACCACATATATATGACATAAACAGCGCAGAAATAACGCATAGAGTCCACTGTTCTGTCCGTGAGTGCGTGCGTGCGTGCGTGTGTGTGTGTGTGTGTGTTTGAGATAGCGGATGCGGTGGCCTTAGGCTGGAGCTGCCGCGGAGGCAAGAACGTCAGTGTCTCCCCGGATGTCACGGGAGAAGGGTGTACGCCTGCGTGCTCCGTGGATACCACAAAAAACAGGCCAATGCTCAACTCTCAGCTCTAGACACACTAATACACTGACACTAACACTGCCACCGTCACTAAAACGCACTGTGACGGAGCAACACTGCACGTAGAGGCGAAACACAACGCAACACAACACAACACACTAAGAGTCGACGCGCACATTGCCGGCAGTCGCACATCGCCGGCTAACTGTCCATTGTTCACACACTTGTAAGTCCACAGATCCTACTCACTGCACCATGAAGGTTCCAAGTGTTCCCTGAAGAAGGCAGTGATGGGTTGGGAAACACCGGGTAACACTGAAGTCCATTTATTAACGGATAGGAGAAATACAAGTGGTGACTAGCGTGTGCCATGCACGGCCCACAGAGTCAGACTGAGACTGCCTTGCCATATGGCAGCCTCGGGGCAATGTTGCCACATAACACGTGCAGTGTTGCCACGTGATTACATATATAAATGCTACTCGGCACAATAGCTTAGATACATAACCTACAGCAGACACTGCCACATCCGACTCATCACACTCCACAACAAATGGGATGGCATGGTCAATGCTATTTAGGGCAGCTTCCCCAAGTAGTTTCTTCAAGACATCAAAAGCTGTGAGGGCTTAACGGTCCAGAGGAAAAGATTTAGCCTTGTAGAGAGGCCGTGCCTTGTCTGAAAACTCTGGGACCACTTAGCGTACATACCAAGAACACGTTGAAGAGTCGATCGGCTTGTAGGTGGTGGAAGTTCTTGCAGTGGTTTTAGCCTTTCAGGATCTGGTTTAATTTGACCATTTCCAAGTTGATAACCCAGAAGATTGATCGATGTTGCTGATGTTGTAGATTTGGATGTATTGAGTGTCAGCTTCCTTTCCTCAGCAGCAGCAAGAAATTTCTCAAGGTTTGCGTCATGTTCTTTCTGATCCCGACCATCTATGGTACTATTGTCAAGGTAGGGAAATGTGTCACATAGATTCTCCTCCTCCACGAACTTGTCTATGGCTCTTTGAAAAACGGCAACACCATAAGTGACACCAAATGGTACACGTGTGAATTGATACAGTCTGCCATGTGCTTCAAATGCTGTAAAGGGTTTATCAGACTCGCTTATGCGTAGTTGATGGTATGCGCTCTTTAGGACAAATGTTGAAAACACGTGGTACTTAGCAAGAGTGTTGACCATGGTTTCAATGTTTGGCAATGGATATGCGTTGAGATTGGTGTAAATGTTCACCGTAGAAGAGTCGTCGATGCTCATTCGTTTTCTGTGACAGCCTGAATCATCTCTTGCAATCACCACCTGTGCACGCCAAGGTGATGTACTTGATTCTATGATGCCTTCGAACAGTAAGCGTTGTATTTCTTTGGTAATGAGCTTTTGGTCATCAGGGCTAAACTTCCTAGATTTGGTGGCTATCGGCTTTGCATCTCTTTGCATGTTTGCAAATAACAGTGGTTCTGACATGCCTGCTGATGCCAGGCTACATACAGGCTTGTTACCAATGTTGGAAATCTTGAGCTCAGGTCTGGGTCCTCCATACTCTTTGGTAACTGAGGAGTGTTGTTTTTGGAAATCTATGCAAAGAATAACATCACCACAAAGATTCTCAATGACGCCCAGACGTGTGTTTGAATAATGACTGTCATTCACATAGAGATCCACCGTCCATTCACTTATCACAGAAGCCGTTGAAGAAGACATTGCCAGGGTTATGCTTTGGGAAACGGGTTTGATGTGAAGCTTAAGCCGATGGGCCACTCTCTTGTCAATGAAACTCTCAGAACTTGCCAAATCAATAAGGCCAGAGATTCGTCTTCCATTTACCTTTAAGTTTGTAGCAGAGCAATTCAGGCAATGAGGAACAGCAGCTGAGATGGCACAAAGAGTAGGTGATGAAATTGATGCCGTGACCTGTTTCTTACCCTCAGTCTGACAGACTTTTGCCCAGTGCCCTCTTTTTCCACATGAAGAGCAATCACTATCTTTAGCTGGACATCTCGCCCGTAAATGAAGACTGCCACCACAAAACCAACATCGTTTCTTAGTGGTCATACTAGCAAGTGTTGAGTCCTCAACTGGATGTATATCTTGTTGATTAGTGTGTGGTGACTTAACAGTTTCCTCCACACATCCTGAAGCTGCTGCAATGACAGGGCTTAATGGCTGGAAGGCTTCCGAAGTACGCTGTGCAAGATCCAAGGCTCTAGCTTGATCAAAGGCTTGAGAGAGTGTGAGAGCCAGATTTCCAATAGACGTTGACGTATATTTGCAGAAGACAGTCCGTTGATGAAGGCATCCCGTACTAACTCTTCACGATATTCTTCGGCCGTGACAGCTTTTAGAGTACAATCTTTGCTGAGTCTGTGCAAGTCGCGAAGAAATTCATCTAGTGTTTCGGAAGGACGCTGACGTCTTGTGGCGAGCTGGTGTCTGGTGAATATCTCATTTTTCTTTTTCACATACACCTTTTCCAACACTTGTATAGCTGTGTCAAACTCCGTAGCATCAGCAAAGTATTCATGCACAGTAGCAGACACATATTTTGTCAATCATCGTAGTTTGTCATGCGCTCTGTCTCCATACTCATAAATAAAGTTTTCAAAAGTTTTACCCCAATGCTTGTATTCCTTCTCAGCAGCTGTTGAATTTGGATCAACATCAAGCTTGTCGGGGCAGAATATGCGTTCCATGTTGCTAGTAGAATATGAGTTGAATAAATTGTCGTATGATATCAAACACCTTCAGTAATCAAGGCTTTATTCAACTCATAAATCCATATACATCTGCAACAGAACAAAACAAAACCCAGTTAGAACAAGAGAACATTTAAAGTAAAGGTAAACACAAACATAATTTATTCCATAATATGACAATTAGCAAATCATTATTCTGTTGATTCAAAGTTGTAAACAAATCAGACGACAGCTGGTCACAGTAGCGCCTACATACATCAGGCAAACATACTATATATACTATATACTATACATGATTTTATATGTTTTTAACATCGGATTACCCTGGGGATTTTTCTTGGTAAATGTTTTGAAGTACAAACAGACATTTGGCAGCACCCTATGTCAAATATGGCTACCAAATCCCAACAGATATGCGATGTTAAGAAAAAGAAAGCATTAACCACACAATTATAGTACACAAAAAAAAACAGAGCAGAGAGAAAGCAGAACAGAAAGAAAAACATAAAGTATAAAACTCACTATAACTAAATGTACAAAATAAAAACATACATTAACAAACATCAAGACTAGTATTATCTAAGAAAAACTATTAAGGTAATAAGCATACCCTTCATTGATGCAATATCCCATATTGATACCTATAAAGTTAAGCTTCACCCTGAAACAAATGAAAATAATAAACATCTCTACCTACACACACATACATCACATAATAATGCAAGTATTAATACGTGTATGCATTCACATATCTTTTAGTATATCAAATCTACAGTACATATATATTTTATTCCCGTCAGTTAACAATTTTGTTAAGCTTTCTATTTATTCTCTTTTTATTGTTACGTCTCCTTTTCACATGTACATGGGAAAGACAATACTGACACATAGACGCCCTCTAACCTGCTGCCTCTCATCTCTCACTCCACCTGCATCACAGGCGCCTAGCAACAGATGGCATCACCTATCAGTCAATCAAAATCGCCCACGATGCGGGCCCACTTAAGGCCCTGCCGGCCGACAATCACCACCGCAGCAGACACACACATACTAAAATACCCGTATAAGAAAATATACTCCTTCAAACTCTTTACGATAACATATCACCTACTACACTGCTACAGACGACGATTCGGACAGAACAAACACAACCTCACACCAGCACAAGCAGACATCACCACGAAGTGCACATATCATTATGATCCTCGGCCTCCGCCACGACCAGGAAATGCACTGGGTAAGTCTCGTAAATGTCGTCCAGGCATACAGGACACACAACTCCCAAGAGTTCTGGCAAAGGATTGCCAAGCTGATGGGGACAACTCGTCCACCCTTCGATTATATCTACAGGTTAACGGCAGACGAATCAGAGATCCAGTTGAAGTAGCGAAAACCTTCAAACAACACTGGGAACACTACATGACAAGATTTACACCAGAAAACACCAACCTCACAGAAAAACATATCCTCACCACAAGCACTTGACACAACAAAGAAGAAAACAGTAGGTGACAGCAACATAGGACACAAAATCTTAAAGCACCTACCTTCTACAACACAAAATATACCTACAAGCTACTTCTCCAAACTCTTCAAGACACCCACAGCCATCAGGATCTCGAAACCAGACAAAATCCACACAGATAAAATTACAGATCGATCAGCCGTCTAGAGGTCTTAGGTAAAACATTTGAAAGACTATACAACAGACGCCTCAGACACCACCTTGAAGTCGAAGAACTACTTTCCTACAAACAGATCGGATTCAGGACACACCATTTAACCTAGTAACAAATTACCTTTGCATGAACAAAGGAGCATACAAGACAGTACAAAATATGTACCAATTTTAGCCTTCCCAACAAATCACAGCAGCTCCTATGCAACTTCCTAACCTGACAGGAAAATGCTGATTTAATACAAATATGCACACTCAGACTATTTCCCGATGTACACAGAAGTCCCACCAAAAACTCGTCCTCTCCCTAACACTGTACAGTCACCTCATAAGTCCGCGTCTCCTTCCGAACTGAATCAGTATCGAACCTAAATGAGATAATGCAGCACATGGTGTGTTAAGACCATTAACTACATACACCAGTGAGCATTCTTGGTTATTATATCCTTTACCTGAGGATGTTATGCATATATCCCATAACTCTCCATTCTGAATATAATTTTCATGGAGGTTGGGAAGCAAAAATACATTAAACAGATAACCAAGAAAGGTAGAGTAAGGAAGCTTCACTCTCCAAACAACTGCTTGCCGCCCAAAAAATAGCATCAAATCACTAACTGGGCCACCGTCGCGTGAGTGTCGTCTGCAACAAAGACTGTGTTTTGTTGTTTGACGTCATCTGGCAGGACATTCAAGATTCGTTCAGTGTGACAAAACCAAAGTTACAGGAAATGGCTCCACGTGGTTGTCATGGTTGTGTTGTTTGTAGAAAGGACAAGAAAAGCCACAGCCACTTAAAATTCCACCTCTTTCCTTAGGATAAAGACCGGTAAGATTATAATTATGTCATGGAGATAAGGGAGTTAAGACTAGTTTAAGTTACCATGGCATTGGTCGCTGACGGTGGTGTCACTGACTATCAGTAACTGACAGAAAATTAAGTTTAGATCTTCAATAAGCTTAATCTGAAACTTCATGCCAAACCTATGATATGCTAAATCTAAGCATTTTTCGTTTGGTCAAGACAAGAATATGTATTGACAACGCAATAACCGATAGTTATAGTATTTATTAATTATTAGTATACAATATCCCTCAGCGCAAGAAGAGGTCATGGTAGTCATGATACCGATAGTAAAATTTAATATCACTGCAGTATATTCGATATTTACATTGTTAACACTAATATGTAAACAATACATGATGCATTTTGAGAAAATATTGACAAGAAATAAGTTTATCATTCATGTTATCGAGTAATAAAATGGATAAGGAATTTGATTTAATAAACATTTATACATAAAAAAATGTGTGATTTTAACTACATTAATTTTTTTAAGAATTTTGAGGTATTCAAACTAAGGGTATTTCTATACAATACCTGCACCTGGGACACTGCCTCCCATGTGGGGGGCCTGCTCTCTCCCCTCCCGAGAGGCAGCTTCCTTGGTGGGGCAGCGCCTCGCGCTATGCATTCCCGCGCAGATGCCGCAGGTGGCTGTCTTGTGACAGTATTTCGCCACATGATTGACCCCGAAGCAGTTGTAGCACACCACAGGGGGAGGAGTCCACCGACTGATGTTATTAGGGGTACCATACATGCCAAAGAAGCAGTATTCCTCAGGAGGTGGTTCCTTCCTTTTCCAAACAATGATGATCCTACTAAGTTGTGCACCATCCTTATAAAGTCTTCTTGCTCTGTGGACGCCCGGAAGTGACAGAGCGCCACTGGGGGGAATACCCTTGGGGAAATGGGTAACAATGTATTCCTTCATTTTTTTGGGTCGGACAGGTTCATCTCGCTTAATGCGATCTAGTGAGCCGACCTTTCCATCAATGAAGCGTTGGATAGCATCCGTCTCCTCTTGGCCTACATAGACGAAACGAGGGGCATTACCTGGCATGACAACATTCAGCTTAGTCGTGCAATATTCCTCATTCAGGGCGCTCAACCATTTAATCTTCATCAAATTGGTTGTGTTCTCGGGGAAGGCAAAGCGCATGTACAGTAGTTTGCCCGGGGAGCAATGGGAGGGATGAACCTATTGGCTCTACTCTGCTTCCTTCCCTGGGTCCTCATTATGCGTTTCTGCAAACGAGTTTTAAACTTCTGAAAGCCAGCTTCTGTGTCGCCATGACTGTCCTCCTCATCTCCTTCATTTACTTCGTCAGGAACATCAGCAGAGCGCCGCCCGGCGACGACTCCTGCCATGATTAGATTTAAATGGAATCCAGGTCTTATACACTGGGGCAGAGAGGTGATATGTAGGCCAGCGGTGTCCTTGAGTAACACTGATAGGAGTTATACCCAATATTTACCAACTCACTTGTTAAATTCCTGTTCCCACCAGCCCAGTATAACCACCGTAGTCAAGGGAAGCGTGATGCAATAACCCTCTGCAAAAGTCGAATGAGCTAATAACAAAGTGGGCTCATGTGTCTAGCTTTGACATGTTACCAGCTAGGACTCGGGACTCCTTGATGCGAAGTCTGTAGAGAGAAGTAATCTTATTTAATGCTGGGCAAACTGCACGATGAGTGTGATGTTCCATATACTGAGTGGGAGCTTGACGCTGCCCTCCCCAGGGATAGGTCTACTTCCCCTGGAGCGGACTGAGTCACCAACAACATCGTTAGACTACTAAGGCGCGTGCCAGGCAATCCATTGTTGGTATTGTACAATATGAGTCATGCCGAGGGCCAACTACCCACATCATGGACCAGCAGTATTGTTGTACCAATACCGAAACCAGGACAGCCTGATGCTTTTCGTCCCATATCACTAACCAGCTGCCTGTGTAAAACCTTTGAGAGGATGGTTCTTGGCAGACTCTTGTATAGAATCAGAGAACACATGTCTCCTAACATAAATGGCTTCACCCATGCTAAAGGTGTACATAATTGCATCACCACATTCTTAGCTGTGCATGGTGAACAAAGGCACAGATACACCACATTTCCTGACCTAAAAGCTGCATTTGATATTGCCACTAGGCAACTGATATTGTACGAACTAGCCAAATGGATATAGGAGGTAGGCTGTTACACTGGATAAGTGGTTACCTAACCAACAGAGGGGCTGCTGCACTGTTTCAGGGTTACAAAAGTGAAGTTAAAGATATGCAACTTGGTACCCCTCAAGGTGGAGTACTTAGCCCCACTTTGTTCAATGTTCTTATGAATGCATTATTAAATTTAATACCAGACAACCCCAGCAATATCTTAATCAGCTATGCTGATGATATTCTTATACATACTAAAACTCATCGTGAAATGCAAACACCCTGAACCATGTATACGCAGCCTGAGAGAACCTCGGTCTTATTATCTCCACTGAGAAAACTAAGGTGTTCAACAAACAAGCTGGTATCCGCAAAAGCGGCCCCGCCAAGTTCAAGATCTGTAACAACACTATTGACTATGTTTCTTCGTTTAAATATCTTGGTGTTTCCGTCCCTTGTACCTTACCTGCCATACAACAGCTAACCCGCCAATGTACTGACAGACTGAGACCTCTTAGAAGTGTAGCGGGGTACAGCCCGCACTATGGTGCAAATATTAGAATTGTTAAAACAATGTACCTAGGCTATATAAGATCTCTGATAGATTACCACGCACCAGCCCTGGTCCTTCGTGAAGGGAAAGGCGTTCACAAGCTCGAGAAAATGCAAAATAAAGCCCTCAGAATTATCCTAGGATGTCCCATGAGCACTAAAGTACTTAATATGAGGAAAGAACTAGGTATACCCAGTGTTAAAGATATAATAATTGAAGTCAACCTCATGATAGCCATGAGGCTTCTGCGTGGTGATCCTGATAATATTGTTTCCTTAAAATTGATAGAATGTATGAATCATGGGACTGTTGAGTCTAAATGGATCCAACTTACAGCTACACATATGAAGATGTTTGGACTAGACCAGCTGTACAAAGTTGAGACACAACAGCTCTTCCTGCCACCCTGGCGGACAGTTCCCTTCGATATCACAATACCGACATATCCGCCTAAAAAATTAATTATACAAAGCATTTATCTCCAACACACTGCCAAATTGAGAGCTCTTGAACACATACACACTCTACAGACTGATGATAGTATCACACAGACCATCTACACTGATGGATCTCTTAACACCGCCTGTGGGAGGGCTGGAAGTGCTATTGTTGTGACTCAACCTCACGGTAATATAATTGAGAAGGGAGTTAAAATTAACAACTGGGCATCCACTCTACAAACTGAATTAGTTGCCATACTCACAGCTATTAAATTCATTGAAACCACTGTTACTGACAGTCTCATCATCACTGACTCTCTATCCTCACTACTTGCCCTTGAGACCCTCGAATCAGGTTGTCACGCTCTTATCTCTGAAGCCAGACACAAATATGCGTGCCTTGTTGACCGGGGTGTCAAGGTCAAACTGTTGTGGATCCCCTCTCACATAGACCTCATAAAACATCACAGAGTTGATGCCCTCGCCAAACTCGCTTCTAACAAAGACAACGTTGAATGCAATTTGGGTCTGTCAAAAAGAACCCTTAAAACTGTAATTAGGAAAGAACTTATTGATGAGTTTGACGTAAGTAGACTAGTGCAAACAGGCACTAGTCGATCCATAGTTTACCATGATGAGATGTATCAAGTGAAACATGTATATGGAGCAAGTAACAAGATCACTAGATTACAAGATGTTGTAACCGCTAGATTAAGGTTAGGATATAAGTACCTTTGGCAGTATGTTCCTCAAGCAAATGTAAACAAAACTAAATGTAGAGTGTGTGGCCAGACATATGGCCACACACTTGAACACTACGTTCTCGACTGTGTGAAGATAGAACCTTTTAGGGACAGGTCCAAGCACACTGTGTGTGAAATGGCACAACACTTCTTCTGTAATGGCAAGATAGCCGACATTTAAGATTGTATCCACTTTTTTGCACTTATAAACTATATCAGTTCTCATGTACAGAACCAAATACGAAATGTGCTTGAATACTTCTCACGTAAATGTGAATAACAAAGTGTGAGGCCAGACATACTGCCTCACACGCCTGTACTCACGCAGTTGTGAATAAGTTACCCTTTATGTATAGAACTAAACAAATAATGTAATTGAAATACTGTGTAACATTCAGTGCCATAATATCCTGACAACGGGGGTTAATTATTATGACCCGTTGTAAACTCTACTCTGTAATCCTTTTGCGCTACTGCTCACAGGATGAGTGTGGGGTGCACAGTAAAGTAGCCGCTGTAAGAGGCAAAATCAAAAATCAAAATCAAATCACAGTAGTCACGTGAGACACCACATGAAGTCATTAAGAAAGTCGTTCAGTTATCTAGACGGTCCGTCCCTCGTAACGATTTTCAAGAGTGAAGTGCTTCCCCATCTGGAGTACTGTCACCCCGTCTGGTCCCCGAGATATGCTAGGGACTGTCAGTTGGTTGAAAATGTTCAAAGGAGGGCCACCAGACTGGTGCCTGCCCTTCGGCACCTCAGCTACCCTGAGAGATTGGAGCGCCTGAACTTGCCTAGTCTATACTACAGACAGGCAAGAGGTGACCTAATAGAGGTGCATAAGCATCTGAAGGGGCACTACTCAGTCGAGTGTCCTAACTTAGAACTGGCGGACGCTTACTCCACAAGGGGTCACAGCTCAAGATTGAAGAAGCCGCAAGTCCAGAAAACTGTGAGGGGCAAACTTTTTCGGAGTGAGAGTTGTGAACTCTTGGAACAATCTACCAGAAAGTGTTGTGACGGCTCCGAGTGTGAGCTCTTTCAAGACAAGACTTGACCAACACTGGAGCGGGTTCAGGTACATTCAGGAGCCGGTGCATGCCCAGTACTTGCCAATAGTGCGTAAGAGAGACGTGACCGATCGCCCAAGCGGCTAACGAGTCAATCATTTGGTGAAGAGGATAAAAGAAAAGGAAAAGATAAGCGTCAACCATCAACGGAGCGACAGGAGGGAGGGAGGGTGAGGCTGGGAGCCACATGGCCAGGCCGGGAGTAGGCTTCGCGGGCACCAGGGAACTGTGGATGCCAGAAGCTGTCAGCTTGATTACTACACTACACCCACAAATACCACTTTACACATGGTCATAGCTCACTGACACTGATGTGAAGTCACTAAGTATAGCACCCTGTTTCACAATGCGCGAAATAATGTATAAGTTAGTTTGGTTATCCTTAGTGTGTGGTGTGTGGCACACAGGTGGTGAACGGTGACTGGGAGGCGCAACCCTCTTATGATGCGAGGTAAGTTGACCTCTATAGTGGAGGGAAAGAAAGCTGGCATTATTTGAATATTCTTGCTAATTTCCTGAAATTCATTCGTTTATTTCAGTACAATTTATTTGTGCACTTGAGTTCATAACTGCCTCCTCTGAAATGTTTCCGTATTAGTGTGTATGCATCTAAAAGGAGAAAAATATATAATGATAACTTACATTTTATTTATACTCATAGGTTATAAATAAATAACATATATGATTAACATCAACTGTAACCCAAGGCAATCTGTTTTTTACTATAATTTTGATATTTTCATAAATATTCTATTTTCACTTCTGCAATTTTTACTTTTTTTTATTTATCCTAATACTACTGTTCAGTTTAAGGAACACATATTTTGGCAAAGAAGGATAAAATATCATTGAATACATCAACTCTCTATCTCAGACACAATTGTTTTGAAACAGTCTTTCCGCTCCTTAAGACTGTCCCCATGTGCAGCCTTAAATAGGTCTCTCATAAAGGTTAACTGAAAAAAGAAAGTGTCAGAAGGAACATACAGTTCACCTCTGTTTATTTCTTCTGTCCATGTTTTGGTCATGGATGGGCACTCAGTGACTTTCTGGCCTAAGTGAGGGTATTTCACGCAAAACCTTCTTACAATATCACCACCAACGTACCTAAGAGCTTCCTCTTCTATGACTAAATCTATTGCTTTACCTGTATTTTTGTCAGGGTTTATACACTCTCCTAAGTTTTCATCAAACTCATCACTTAACTCTTTTTCTGCTTCATTGGTAATATCCAGGTCTTTGAAAGAGTGATTAGTTATATACTATATAGTTCTACTGCCAGCTCTCTGCCATTGATAGGTGTACCCTTTTATCATTTGTTTGTCTGAGACCAATATTTCTTGACAAGTAGTCAAAATTATCATTAGTTGTGTTAGATTTCTCAGAAATTAGTGAAACGTCTTTCCTCAGGAGTAACTTCTTGAGCCTGAACTTAAAATTCACAGCATTTGGATGTTCGTAGGTTTCATGCATCTGCCTTATGTATAAGTTTTGGTTAGAGTTCCCTTAACTTGGCTTATATAAATAAGTTGAGGGGCTAAATTGCAAAACCCAAAATGGTCTTTTCTCCATTTATTTGTAAAAATATATTGGTAACGGTCTATTAGTAGATTCACCGTAATTAACACTGCAAGCAGTGAGTGTTAGTTAAGGACGGGGCTCAGCTTGACTGAGTTTAGATCACCCGTCCGATTCTCGTGAGGCTCAAGTGAAGACTGGTGCCGTGAGGGGAAGCTTTGAGGGGTGAGGCGGAGCTGACCCTACATTCTCAAAGTCGGCGTTCTGATAGGCATATGGTACCTCACAGCTTATGGAAAATTACAGTAGGGTGATTGGATTATATATTATTAATGTATTCACCCAAATTTATACAATTGCTACTGCCATGAGACAGGAGCTAATACATATGCACCCAAACAAATGCTCCAGAAAATCTTGATTTAGTTTTCTAGTTAGAATGAATTCAAGATTAAAAGACTTCTGGAGCATCTTGTACAACCCTATAGGTGACCGAGATGATAATATTACCCCTTTCTGAAACTTGTAAAGGCCTTTCAACAGTGGGTTTTTAACTCTCACTGTTGTCACCACTTCAATCATTCTATGCAGAACATTTATTTGGTCACATAAATTAATTCCAAATACATTAAGTGATTGATGTTCACCAAACTTATGAGAAGAATACATAATGTCAAACCATTCGTCTACCAGATTTACGAAGTCAGCAGTTTCCTTCCAATTTCTACTCTCCAGTAGTCCTGTTTCTCGAAGATATTTCAATGAGCTAGAGCATGTTTTTGACAACAATTAGACTACATATTTAACCCGCTGCTGTTGCTATTCCCATACATTTAAATGCATTTCATTTAGTTTGTGTGCTAAACCATACTCTGTCTTATTTGCTGTCATAATTTTCCGAATAGATGAATCAGATATAAAGCTTCCATCCTTTAGGTAAAATCCTGAAACGGGATTTTTTTTTTTTTTTTACCGGGAATTAGCCCACCCGGGCACAGGTCAAACGACCCACAACGGGGCCTGGGGGACGAAAAAAAAAGAACAGAAAGAAATTGAAAATCGAGAAGAAAAAGATTATATACTGTGTTAATCTACACCACGAAGATACCGGAAAACCAGCTTTTAAAGTGAGACAGATTGTATAAGTGTGGAAACACAGAAGAAGGCAGAGCATTCCACAGTTTGGCTGTGTGAGGAAAGAAGGAGGTACTATAACGGGTTATCCTCGTGTGACCGACATCCACAGAGAAACGGTGGGCACCGCGGGCAAGACGTATGTTACGAGCCCACGGCCTTGCCGGCGTACAAGATGCCAAATCCACCGAAAATTGGCCGTTAAAGTACCTGTAAAAGATAGAGAATGAAGCAACATTGCGGCGAAGAGAAAGGGAAGAGAGATTGTCGACAAAAGGAGGAGAGTTAATAAGACGAAATGCCTTTGATTCTACCCTATCTAATAGTTGGACAGAAGAAGAGCCACCCCAGAGATGAGAGCAGTACTCCAAGTTAGGACGAATGAATCCCTTATATACTTGGAGCAACTGCTCAGGAGTGAAGTAGCTACGGCATCTGTACAGCATTCCCAACTTTCGGGAGACAGCTTTAGCTATATTAAGGATTTGTGATTTCCAGGACATATTGGAGGAAATGGTGAGGCCTAACATATTTACTTCAGAATTTGGCAGGATGATAGCGTCCTGAAATGTAATTGGTGGGAAATCGTCTAATTTACAAAGTGTAATTGGTAAATATTGAGTTTTATTACTATTGAACTTAACCAAGTTTGTACCTCCCATTCAGATATGCTGCACAGATCCGCACTGATAGAATTAATGATATCAGCTCTAGAAACAGATCTAGTTTGGGAGTTAGGAGGAAGGGGAAAACGTGAAGAAGAGTGAAGAGTAGGATCATCAGCGTAAGAATGGATAGAATTAGTTGTAGTGTGAAGTAAATTATAATTATTGATAAAAAGAAGGAAGAGAGTAGGTGAAAGAACAGAACCCTGTGGGACACTGATAGAGAAAGAGCGAGAGATCGATCCCTCGACAACAACTGCCATGGATCGGTTCTCAAGGAAGCTAGAGATTAGAAAACAAAGTGGGGGAGAGAAACCAAAAGAGGGAAGATTAGATAGCAAAGACTTGTGCCATACCCTGTCAAATGCTTTGGAGATGTCGAGGGCCACGACGAAAGTTTCCCCATAATCCCTGAGAGAGGATGACCAAAGTTGGGTGCAATAGGAGAGCATATCACCAGTAGATCTCGCCTGGCGAAAGCCATGCTGGTGATCTAACAAAAGAGAAAGGCGTTCAAGGTGACGGAGAAAATGGGAGTTCAAGATAGTTTCGAAAATCTTATAGAGGGATGAAGTTAGGGCAAAGGGGCGATAGTTAGAGGGAATAGAATGGTCGCCCTTCTTCGGGATGGGCTGACCCAAGGCATGCTTCCAAGAAGAAGGAAAAGTTTGGGTTTTGAGGCAGAGGCGAAAGAGGCGAGCAAGCACAGGGGCCAGAGTTTCAGCACACTCCCTCAGAACACGAGAGGGTATTCCGTCCGGTCCAAGCGCCTTTCTCACATCCAACTTGGATAACACACAGGCTACCCTGCGAGTGGAGGTACAGGGGTGGGAGGGATAGAGTGGGAATCGTCTAAGGTGGAATTAAAGGAGATTAAGGTGCCAAAGAGGTTGGCTTTATCAGGGGGAGAGTTAGCTATAGAATTATCGGGTCGGAAGAGAGGAGGAAAAGAAGGAGTGCAGAAGTTGTTACAGATGTTTTTGGTTAAGGACCAGAAGGATTTACTAGAGGAAGAATTAGTCAGGACACTGGGTTTTCTTTTTATAAAATTCTGCTTGGCCATACGAAGAATAGCCTTACAACGATTCCTAGAAGTAATGAAAGAGGTGTGGGTAAAAGGTGGAGATAGCTTCATAGCTCGATATGCCGTATCTCTCACTCTGCGAGCAAGAGAGGAGGAGCGATCAAACCATGATTGTAACGTGAAAGTTTTGGTAGAAGATGGGATAAATGCACTCATACCGCCCTGTATAACCCCAGCAATGCTGTCAGCACATACCGAGGCGTCCCGAGTGGAAAAGCACCATTCATCCCAAGGAAAGTCGGTGAAGAATTCTCGGAAGGAATGCCGGCTTGCCCTCCGATAGTGCCATAGTTGACGTTTAGAGGGGGGGGGGGGAGGTGGTCGTGCCCAGTTTGATTTAATAAAAATAAGATTGTGATCAGAAGACCCTAAGGGGGCAGAAATTGAGTATGAATAGTGTGAGGGGTTAGAGGTAAAACAAACATTAAGAATGTTAGCAAGTTGATCGTGTCGATCAGGAACGCATGTAGGGTGTTTGATTATTTGTTCCAAATCATTAAGTAAGGAAAAAGAAAGTGCCTCAGCTGCACCTGGGTCATCCCTTGCAGAGCCAAGCCACTCCCTGTGATGTACATTGAAATCCCGTAGGTAGAGGATCTCGGTGTTGGGGGTCTGTGGATAGCAATGACTCACGGCAAGAAGTGAGATAGTCAAAGAGTTCGAGATAGTTGGTAGAGATTGGAGAACAGTATAGGAAACAAAGAAAGATAATCACAGTTGGTAGAGATATTTTGAGCCAGATGACATCATAAAGTGAAGATTCAAGATCCGTGAGTCGAGTTATAGGTGTACGTGTGTTGCAGTAGGCGCATACACCTCCCTTAGAACGGAAGGAGGTATAAAGATTGTAGTTGGAGACTTGAAAAGGTTTGGGTGAGGCTGCTTTGGACAGTTGAAGTTCGGAAAGTAGTAAGAGGTCGGGGGAAGAGGTTAATAGATAGTGCTCCACAGAAGGAAAATTGGATCTCAGGCCGCGAATGTTAGAAAATGAAGTGTGAAAAAAGTCGATTCTCCAGCAACCGCGGTGGCGTCAGTTGAGGCCCCAGTAGCTTGATGATGATCAGGTCGGTTTTGGGGTCCACAACCTTCCCGACCAGTGGGACCCATCCGAGAAGGCCCCGCTTCAATATTAATAACAACTGACACAGGAGAATAAAATAGAATCAATAAAACAGATCAAGAATGAGTGCGGTTATATTTGTGGTGTTGTCAGTAGTAAGAGAGACAGTCGAGACCCTGCAATTGTGTGTAAATGAGGCAGAAAGATAGATCAGCAACCTGGGACTTGGTCACAATTTTCGTAATGCCATATGGCAGCAGGGTCTACCATTAGACAACACATTATGTTTCCAATAACTTCCCAGGCGGTAGTACCTCCCTGTTTGGTAGCTGCCTACTACCTAATTAATTTAATCAAATGTGGCACGTTTGCAAACACAAATATATCCAGATCAGCACTTTTCAGCATTTTCATTATAATAATAATAATACAAAATAATAAAAATAATATTAATAATAAAAATAATAATAATAACATTATTATTAGTATTATTAGTTGTAGTTCTAGTAGTATTTGGGGGGGGTGGGGAGGTCAGCTGACGCCATCACTCCCGCCCGCCTAGGACCTCACCTGCGCGCCGCACGTCCGACCTCTCTAAATTGACCTTGAGTGTGTCGTTCTGGAGGTGGGTGTAGGCATACGTTCCCACTGAGCTGGTTAAGATCGAGGGGAAATTCACCGGGGAGCAGAACATTGACATCCTTGAGGAAGTCCTCCTGCCGTCTGTTCGAGCCATGGCAATTTCTGCTCTCGACACCATCAGGCTAATCCAGGACAGAAGTCCTATCCACACTTGCCGGGTAGTGATAGACTGGCTTCAGGGTCATCCTGAGATAGAACTAATGGACTGGCCTTCTAAGATTTGTGACCTAAACCCAATTGAACATCTGTGGGCCGTGCGTGTGTCGTGAATGAACATAAACAACATGAGAATATAAGAATGGAGGAAACTGCAGAGGTCCTATTGGCCCATACTGAGCCATTACCAAGTCACCCAACCCCAGTCCAACTTCATCACAGCCCTGCAGAAAATGCTGACATGCTATTAGACCAATGGTCTAGTGTGTCACAAATCACTTCCCTGCCTCCTGACATCCAGCAATATCTTAAAACCACTCACATTAATAGGCGTTTCAATATTGAAATAGCCTGTTAATCACCAGACCTTACCGACCAGTTTCCTATAACGCACCACGAACTATCAACAGCGCTAATAAAAGGTGAATCATCCTCCCCTGGTGAGGATGGCATAACCTACAACACCCTGAGATTATTAAATGCGGTCCCTAACCATCCACTGCTTGACCTGTATCAAATGAGCCTCACACAGGGCATTCTGCCGAAGACATGGACCCAGGGAAACATAGCACCAATCCCTAAAGCTTACTCTCTAAACTTCAGGCCCATTTCACTCACATCCTGTATGTGTAAAGTCCTTGAAAGAGTTGTTCTAAACCGTCTCATGTTTCAAGTCAAAGACAAACTGGCCCCTAATCTGTATGGGTTCATGCCCGGGCATAGCACACAGACATGCTTTGCAGAATATCTTGTTCACTCAAAAGATAAGACACAAACAGCCTTCATAGACCTTAAATCAGCCTTTGATGTAGCTAA
Source organism: Homarus americanus (assembly GCF_018991925.1). Taxonomy (NCBI): domain Eukaryota; kingdom Metazoa; phylum Arthropoda; class Malacostraca; order Decapoda; family Nephropidae; genus Homarus; species Homarus americanus. Next base: position 11,434,153 of record NW_024739403.1, read on the forward strand.
TAGAGACATTATACTTGAGCAACTAGCTAATTTTGGCATCCAAGGTAACCTCCTGACATGGATAAAGGGTTATCTGTCCAGCAGGTATGCCAGTGTTCTGTTTAGGGGAGTCAAAAGACCCAGAATGAGAGCATTTGAGCTTGGCACGCCTCAGGGAGGAGTGCTAAGTCCTATGGTCTTTAATATACTGATGCACAAGCTTATTGCTGACATTCCAGTTCAGCCAAACGAGGCTGTAATATGTTATGCTGATGATATCTGCATTATGACACAGACCAAGCTCAGACTCCAAGTCATGCTGGTTGTATTTGCTCGGAGGACTGTGGAATGTGGTCTCATAATATCTGTTGACAAGACGAAGGTCCTCAATCCTCGTCCTGCTCACACTCTGCCTCTTGACTATAACATTAACAGCATGCCCTTGGAACTATGTAGCTCTTATAAATATCTTGGAATTTGTGTGAATGACGCAAACTTTGTTAGCAACCTTCGTGCCAAACCAATGCAGTGCATTAAGCCCCTCAGAATCCTTGTTGGCAAGGGCTATGGAATTAACATCACCTATGTTCGTACTTTCTATCTTCTCTTCATTCATTCTGTAGTTGACTATCATGCTCTCCATCTTGTGACTATTCCACCTAAGCAACTCAACAGCCTTGAGGTAGTGCAAAATGAAGCCAAGTAAGTTTGTATATTTTCAGCCACCGGCTGTAACTCTATTAATAAACCGTTTATTTTTATTTTTATTTGTATTTTTATTATTATTATTACACACACACACACACACACACACACAGATATTACCAGCACACAAACGCTGGCATTAGCTCCGCACAAACGCTGGCATTAGTTCCACACAAACGCTGGCATTAACTCCACACAAACGCTAGCATTAGCTCCACACAAACGCTGGTATTAACTCCACACAAACGGTGGCATTAACTCCACACAAACGTTGGCATTAACTCCACACAAACGCTGGCATTAACTCCACACAAACGCTGGCATTAACTCCACACAAACGCTGGTATTAGTTCCAAACATACACTAGTATTAACACCATTCATACTCATACACTGGAATTAAATCTATTCATTCTCTGACACCAAAATCCAACGATGACCCTAAGCATTGACTCCATACCAACCACAAACATTAAAGCATTATCTGTAAACAATTATCTCACCTTTACCACAAATATTTACCCATTATCTCACCTTTACCACAAACACTTACCCATTATCTCACCTTTACCACAAACACCCATTATCTCACCTTTACCACAAACACTTACCCATTATCTCACCTTTACCACAAACATTTACCCATTATCTCACCTTTACCACAAACACTTACCCATTATCTCACCTTTTTACCTGGCTGTTGCATTATCTCCACCTTTTACCTAAATAACACCATTATCTCACCTTTACCACAAACATTTACCCATTATCTCACCTTTACCACAAACATTTACCCATTATCTCACCTTTACCACAAACACTTACCCATTATCTCACCTTTACCACAAACACTTACCCATTATCTCACCTTTACCACAAACACTTACCCATTATCTCACCTTTACCACAAACATTTACCCATTATCTACCTTTACCACAAACACTTACCCATTATTTCAATTGCAACCACCATCACCACCACCACCACCTCCAACACTCACACATTATATCACCACCACCACCAACACTCACACATTATCTCACCACCACCACCACAATCACCACCAAACATTATCTCACCACCACCACAACCACCACCACCAACACTCACACACATTATCTCAGTACAACCACCACTACCACCACCACCAGCAGCACCAACACTCACATTACCTCAATACACCCACCACCACCACCACCATCACCACCACAATCACCACCAACACACACATTATCTCACTACCACCACAACCACCACCACCACCACTCCACATTATCACCACCACCACCACCAACACTCACATTATCTCACCACCACCACCACCACCAACACTCACACATTATCTCACCACCACCACTAACACCACCACCACAACCACCACCAACTCACACATTATCTCACCACCACCACTAACACCACCACCACAACCACCACCAACACTCACACATTATCACACCACCACCACCACCACCACCACCACTAACACCAACACCACCACCACCACCAAAATTCAATCATTATCTCAGTACTACTACCACCACCACCACAACCACCACTCACACATTATCTCAGTACAACCACCACCAACACTATCTCAGTACAACCACCACCACCACCACCAACACCAACTATCACGTCAGGAACGTTGGCCAACAATGGCAGTAGAGAGAGTGCGGTCTTCACAGCTCAGGGTCCGAATCTACAGTGTCGTGATCCCATTATCCTTTATACCTGGGGAGTGAAACCTACTCCAAGTTATCATCAAATAAAGGAACAAACAGGGAACACGGCAATAATTATCCCCACAAAAACCGACTCAACTGAATGTACTTGAATAAATAAGAATAAGTTGGAGTAAGTGAGTCACAAATGGGAAGATCATTAAATAATTCAATTTATTTTCTTAAAAGGGTACTGTCTAGCAACCATGGAATTTAAGGGAATAAGTGATTGTATATTAAAATAAGAGTGATGCCGGAAGGGTGAAAATATACCGTTAAGGAGTTAGATCAAATGAATACTACTTAACATTAACTATATTAAACACAGACATTACAATATATACACAGCAATCACAACCAACTGGTTATTTCCTACCAAATAGCAGATTCCTTAACACCAGGATCCCTTCCAAGGCCTAACTTAACGTGCCACTAATTACCAGATACCACTAGGGTATTGTAGATGACTGAACAAGGCACGTCTGTACTGGGCAAGTGTCAAGGCTAGAGTCGGTGTGGACACGTCCTGCCTATACCACGGTTTACTAGAGAGAGTCTCTGGCCACACGGAATATGAGTGAGAAGCGTCTTAGCTCATGTGACCCTGGACAGTTGCCAAATAGTCTATAACTAATTAATACTACTCTTGGTTTGACTTAACAGAGTAACACAAATGATGCATATTAATGACATACATAGATATACAATTAACCTAAGTAACTAAGAACAACAATAAGATAATAGTAAAAATAACAAGTTATTAATAGCTTGTGTGGAGTGGAGGCGCAAACAGATACCACACGACATGTGTGTTCCTAAGAGTTACAGGCATGTGACAACAGGGACTGAGAGAGGGTTATATACACAGGGTGACCTTGCAAATCATCAGGTCAGGACAATAACATGACATCCACTAATCCACATACCACCACCCCCGCAAACGTAAGAGGAGCTTATAAGAATGGGTGTCGTAACTAGTCATGTCAAGTCAGGTAAAATATATGAGACCCACTAGTCATCTATCCTACATCCACCTCAAATACTTCCAAAGCATTTTTAACCTTGGGCCACTGACAAATAAATTTATTTGACATATTATCAGTTTGTACTGACCATCACTAAGGTTTATAGGTGACAATATATTTGACCTAGTAT
>NW_024739403.1:11437812-11443507 GCF_018991925.1 Homarus americanus
AACAAATGGTACATTGTCAGAGGGCTGGGCTGCCGGCATGAGGTTCGGAGACGTGAATTGAGTCGATCGTTGAAGACGTGAGAGCGTTCGTGTGGACTGAGTATTGTTTTGACATTGGTTCCTCTTAGTTCTAGGGCCAGGCAAAGGAGAGCATGTTTGTTTTGGACTTGTATTAATTTTGACATTGGTTCTCTAGTTCAAGGGCCAGGCAAAAAGAGAGCATGTTTGAGTTGAACTGAGTATTGTTTTGACATTGGTTCCTCTTAGTTCAAGGGCCAGGCAAAGGAGAGCATGTTTGTTTTGGACTGGGTATTAATTTTGACATTGGTTCTCTAGTTTAAGGGCCAGGCAAAAGGGAAGCAGGTTGTTCTGGTTGGTTTTGAATTGGGTTAGGCAAGAAATGGAGTTGCTGGCTGCGAGTTGGAATAGTGCAGATGTGAAGGTGGCTACTAAGTTGTTCTCTCAGCACATGAGAGCAGTGCTGTTTCTTTTAGGGGGGTCAAGTGTTAGCGGGAGAGAGAAGGAGAGAAGAGAAGACGGAAATGCTGCTTTTGGCATGTTGCAGGTGTGAGGTGCAGTTTCTTAGAAACATTTTTTTAGGGGGGTCGTATGCATGATTTTCTCAGCACATGAGGACAGTGCTGTCTTTTTTTAGGGGGGTCGATTGTAATATTCAGAAATTTCAGTGTATTTTCAAATGCCGCGCCATTGGCGATACTGAGTTTTCAAGGTTGACTGAGGGAGGAGCGCTCCTGCACTTAGTGAGAGCTTTTGGAACTAGGCCTATACGATATTAAATGCAGTTTACCGAATTAATAATGATGCAATTCATGAAGTTAAGGGACTATTATTGAATTTGAAATTATTATAGACCGTTTATCAGTCTGAATAATGTTACGGGTGTCCCAAGAAAGTTATAAGTAGGCGGAAAATATGTCACGTAGGCCAAAGCTAACGCCTTGAGAGGACATGAGGCTGGCTGGCTTTCCGTCATGTGAAAGCGATTGGACAGACAGGACGTCACTGCGTGTCCGTCCACAAAACGGTCACGTGGTCTAGTCACCTATGTTGCGCTATTGCAGTATAACAAGTAAGTCTCATTCGATCTCAGACAGGGTTTAGATAGGGCAGTGATAAAGTTAACAAGAACTAACAGTGAGTTCATTTCAGGGCTTTCGTCAGAACCCACTTGACTGCAAGAGATTGACTGTGAGAGACAGGTGAGGTCACAGATGACACAACAATTGATCATGACTATAATATATTCACTCGTATACTACATAAGGCACAGAACAAAATATACCATACAGAAAAATTAGGTCAAATAAGAATGAACCAAGGTGGATGACCAGAAAACTTAAACATCACATAGGAATAGAGAAAGGAATTTATAAGAAATTAAAGGGAAGGGAGGAGCATCTCAGAAATAGGTATAATGAACTATCTAGGAATGTTAAGAAAAATGTAAGGAAAGCAAAGAGAGACTATGAAATCAGAATAGCAAGAGAATCCAAGGTGAGTCCCAAGGGATTTTTCCAGGTATATAGGACAAAGGTCAAGGACAAAGTTGGCCCTTTAAAGTCAAGGACAGGGGAAATGATCTATGGCAGCGAGGAAATAAGCAAAGCATTGAACAGCTACTTTTTAACAGTTTTCACAGAAATTCACGAGGAAATTCCAGAGGTGGAATTGATATTTAGGGGAAATGAAGAAGAGAAATTAAAGAATATCACTCTCAGAAAAGAGGATGTTCTTAAGAAAATAAATAAATTAAAGAAGACAAAATCCCCAGGGCCAGATGAAATTTTCCCTCGAGTTTTGAAAGAGTGTAAGGAACAGATTATCGGACCCCTCGTAAATTTATTTACAAAATCATTAGACACAGGATTTGTGCCAGAATTGTGTAAACAGGCAAATGTAGTACCCATATTCAAAAAGGGAGACAGAGCATCAGCGTCAAATTACCGGCCGATTAGTTTGACGTCAGTAGGGGGAAATTTCTTGAATCAATTATAGCAAATAGCATTCGATCGCAATTAGAGAAAAGCAAATTAATCTATGACTCTCAACAGGGGTTTACAAAGGGAAAATCTTGTCTATCAAATCTGCTGACGTTTTTTAGGAAAGTCTTCGAGGCAGTAGATAATGACGATAATTACAATGTTATTTACTTAGACTTTAGCAAAGCGTTTGAAAAAATACCACATCAGAGGCATCTGAGAAAAGTTAAGGCTCATGGTATCGAGGGGAAAGTTTTAAAATTGGACAAAATCATGGCTCACCGATAGAACACAGAGGGTCAGCGTAGATGGTGTTAAATCTGAGTGGGGCTGTGTAACCAGTGGGGTTCCCCAGGGGTCAGTACTGCGCCCACTCTTGTTCATAATATTTATAAACGATCTAGATACTGGGATCAGCAGTGACATAAGCAAGTTTGCGGATGACACCAAAATAGGGCGGCAGATTAATTCAGGGCAGGATGCAAACGCACTACAGGAGGATTTAAATAAACTGCAGGAGTGGTCACAAAAATGCCAAATGAAATTCAACACCATTAAGTGCAGCGTACTGAATAATGTATTGGAAGAACAAATACTGTCAATGTATTCAGCCTTAACAACATCAACCTAGAGAAGTCGACTTGTGAAAGAGACTTAGGGGCACTTGTAAGCCTAGACTTACCGCCTAGAAAACAGTGCCTTAATGTTTGAAATAAGGCAAACAGTATTGTTTTTTATATCTAGAAGTGTAAGTAATAAGAATGCAGAGGTCTTATCTAATATACTATAGGACTAGGAGTGTGTGTGTGTGTGTGTGTGTGCTCTCGGCAGCCGAAACGACACAATCGTTTTTCATCAAACTTGGTGGAAAAATCGCAAAAAATTCGTACAGTGGAACAAACCTGCTGCTGGTCTTATATCGATGGTTTCTTTAGGAAGCCATTACATAACCATTTTATTTACGCTGGAAAACGATGCAAGGTTATGGACTTGGCGCACCCAGCCCACGATTGCAGTTATCGTACGGCTCCCTTCTCGTCCCCCCACTTTTTTCTTAGCTACTTATTTTTTTATGTTGTTTGGATTAGTAATTTAAGGAAGATGAGTAAATAAAAGAATAATTAAAGAAGGGGAAACAGAAAATAGTTAGAGATAACAGGTGGGGGGGGGGGGAGCTGAGTTTCATCATGCGTCTGGATGCGCAGTTTCAACGTTACCAGACGACCTTACAGTTACAGTGCATACTTATTCCTGTGGCTCATGGAAAAGGAGAAGAGATAAAAAGATAATAACAGGAATGCATGGAAAAGATGACTACAATAGACACAAGGTGAATATAGGCAGTGAAACAGACAGGAGGTTGACAAAAATAGACAGATTCATACATGCATAAATAGACAATATGGCAACTAACATGACAGACAGACAGCTGACTGACTGGTTCACATTAGACAAACAGGCAGACACACGCCAACAACGGATAAAACAGACAGATTTGACGACACAAAGAGTACAGACGGGCTAACATTCAAACACCACGCAGACGAACAGACAGTTGGGATGGCAATAGACAGGACGGATAGACTTGAGACAGATTAGAAGGCATTTATAAACAAGAATAACACCAAATTGACCATAGCTGCGTTAGTGTGGGTAGGAGGTCTTACATCCACCAGCGTAAATAATAAGACACATTGAAAACTAACACCCTCACGCGGAAAGAACATCGATGGTCGGTCAGTCATGTGAGATGGGCCTAAAACTGACTAACGTAGGGTTGCCATACGTCCGTGTTTTCCCGGACATGTCCTCCATTTAGGTCTCGAAATCTTCATCCGGAAGGAATTTTTAAAATTCTTCAAAAGTCCGGAATTTCAGCATCCATTATTTTCTCCACGGAAAAAAAAAATGAAACTGTAATGACGGGAGAGAGAGAGAGAGAGAGAGAGAGAGAGAGAGAGAGAGAGAGAGAGAGAGAGAGAGAGAGAGAGAGAGAGAGGTGGAAACCGTAGAGATCTCGTTCAGTTTTCGTCAGCTGTTAAGTCACTTGTACGCCTGTACGGTGTTGTCAACTTAGCTGTCAAATATTTGATTGATAATGGGGTAGAAGTTGATGAAGTGTTTTGACCAAGTTAGTAGCCTGAAACAGTTTGTGGAAAATTACAAGAGTGATGAAGAATTTAGTAATCTGCCAACACATAAAAAGTGGACCAGATACTTTGAAAAATCAAAGAACATTGAATGCCACTCAGAATTGCTAAGAATTGCACAATTCTTCTTTGCTATATCATCTCACAATGCAAATGTAGAAAGAGTTTTTTCACTGATGCAAAGTCAATGGACAAAGGAAAGGAACAAATTGAGTGTTGAAACAATGAAAGGCATTCTGACTGTACAGTACAACTTCCGAGAAACACCTTGCAGTGACTTCTATACCTTTCTAAAGAGCAATCAGCCAATACTGAAAAAGATCCGATCTACAGAAAAGTATGCATGGGCACATCAAGTCACACACAGAGTGGGGGAAGAAGACTGCAGCTAAGGGAATGAAGATGTTCAGCCTTAAGCAAAGGTAATTTTTTTTTTAAGATTTCTATACCATGCATGTTGTATATTAGCCTGTGTGTGCCGGGCGAAGGGGGGGGGGGGATGTCTTCAGGAGCGTCCTCTTTTTTGAATGTTTAGAAATGGCAACCCGGGACTAACGTAGATAATGACTATGATGACTTAACACAGGTGATGACTTAAGCAGATGGTGACTAATATAACCAGAATCAAGGTCACTTCTCTTCATAATATAATTTATCTCGGAATGATCATCTGTGATTCATAATAATTTTTTTTTTTATGTTTTTGACCTCTCCTTATGGCGAATATTTCTTTAATTAATTATTCTAACCTTTATTCTATTCCTACTTGTAGTATATTAGATACTGGAAGTATCACAAACACAACCATGATTATAACAACCACGACCATGATTATAAAAACCACGACCATGTTTATAACAACCACAACCATGATTATAACAACCACGACCATGATTATATCAACCACGACCATGATTAAGACAACCACAACCATGATTATAACAAATACGACCATGATTATAATACCGACGACCATGATTATAACAACCACGACTATGATTATAACACCCACGACCATGATTATAACAACCACGACTATGATTATAACAACCACGACTATGATTATAACAACTATGAGTATGATTATAACAACCAAGACCATGATCATAACCACGACCATGATTATAAAAACCACGACCATGATCATAACAACCACTACTATGATTATAACAACCACGACTATGATTATAACAACAATGACTATGATTATAACAACTAAGACCATGATCATAACCACGACCATGATTATAACAACCACGACTATGATTATAACAACCACGACTATGATTATAACAACCACGACGATGATTATAACAACCACGACCATGATTATAACAACCACGATTATGATTATAACAACCACGACTATGATTATAACAACCACGAGCATGATTATAACAACCACGACAATGATTAAAACAACCACGATCATGAATATAACAACCACGACCAAGAATATAACAACCACGACCATGATTATAACAGCCACGAAGATGATTATAACAACCACGACTATGACTATAACAACCACGAACATGATTAAAA